>NW_020438867.1:70445-146000 GCF_000699045.2 Agrilus planipennis | reverse complement strand
TTAATATGAAGTAATTGCAGTGTTAAGTTTGGTTTTCATATTAAATTCTCTATAGGAAAGTTTGGATATAATGACTCCGTTTAAAATGACATATCGTTTATTATAACTGATTCTCAAGAAATCATATCCGACTATAGTGACCCAAATGATTAATAAATAATAACATTTTCGCTCATTTTTTCTTACGTATATTGTTATTACAGTTCATCGTTCTTTTTCTTTTTCTGTTAATATATACAATTTGTAGTTTTTCTCTCTAATAAACTAAATAACTAACCAAAATAGAAAGTTGTTTATTTTCTAAGACTTTGCTTTGTATTACGCCCGCTTAGTATGACGTGTTTGTCATTTCCCTTCGATGTCACTATAAGCGGATTCTACTATATAAATATTGGAAAAGCTGTGGTAGTTTTAACAGTATTGTTATAGATGTTTTTTTTATTTTGTTGAAATACGTATAATTTAGTGTTTAATGTTCACAATGAACTGTCGAACAAATATGTTTTTATTATTTATATATTGCTATATTCACCACAGTGGCCATTGTGTCCTGTACCTAATATACAAATATAGATTTGTACATATACATATGTAATGCAATCTGTGCATCTACATACACATGTATCGAAGTAATCGTCCGATCACGATACCGTTCAATTCGTAATAATCCGATTCATATTATATATCATAATAATATTGCGTTAGGTAGGTTTATTATGCCAATACATGTAGATATATGCATTTATATAATTTAAATTAATCGAGCAGAATATCAGATTCTATCTCGTTTATTACCTAATGCAAATAATGACGAATATTTGTAAAAATTTAAATCGGTGGATAACTTCTATTAATAATTCTATTAAGTACTATTATTTGTAGAAGAATGTTGTTAAAACTCCTAAAAAATTTGGAAATATTACCAAAAAACCGCATGAAGAAACATTTACTTTGACATTGTTAAACCAATTAAGAACAGAAAGTTATATATTCGACGTATTTCAAAATGGATCAAAATTTTTAATTAATATTTGACGAATAGCGTAAGAAACATCGTTATAACCAGGCGTCTCTCCGCCCACCACACACAGCTACTTTGTTATTATTACAGGCGAATGTTTACTTTGTGAATGATGCCAATGAAAAATTTTCCGACTTTATTTGTTATCCTGTGACGTATTCATGTATATTTATGTGTATTCCTTCTGGATCAATTTTACATTTAATCGATATAAACGGCTAATGCGTCCTTGCCTTCATTATATAATTCGATATACATGTATAATTGAGTAGGCTACGTATACGAACAATTATTTCGCCAAGTGTTCCGGAATTAGGCAAGGTGGTCTATTAATTAACATCGTTAGAATATTATTAGTTGAAGAACGGGGCGTATCTTCGCAACCCACTGGCACAGTGATTGTGCCTAACGGCTCCGCCCTAGCGTCCACGAGTCTAGACGCATACTAACTCGTCGCGACGCCCGTAGCGACGCGACGTCGTCAAAACTCTCCGTACTTATTCTACTGCTGTTTTATTGGCGAACATGCAAAGTCGTCAAACGATTTTCAATACCACACCAAAAACATAAAACCTTTCCTAAACATTTCAATTTCCTATTCTAGCTTTTAATTTCTAAAGTACGTATTTATTTTTTAAATTTTTATTCGAAAAAGTTTAATTAACTAGAGTTACTAATTCTATTTTGTTACATTTTACAATTCCTTTAATTTCAAAATATTTTTTTATTATATTCAACTAATGCTCCACATTAATTATTTGGATTAGAGAAAGGACTCATCGATTTTATGCGTGTCAGGTGTAGGGTATCATCCGTATGTCGTATGTTGTAGATACATGTGTTCTTGTCTTCTAATATGAAGACAGAGTTGAGCGATGCCAACGATGCGCACTCCACTCACTTGGCGGGGCTAAAGTATTGCTCGCTCGTAGGAGGTAAATTTATTTACCCTCCTTCAAAGTTAGTTTTAGCTGAGTTTTCCTGCAGTAGCCTTTATTAGATAACTACAATATTATTTGAACAAAGTTTTGAAATTTCAAGTTTACTGTAGGTAACGTTCAAAGTTATATAATATATGTTCGTCATCGTTTGTACTTGCTACATACAACACAATTTAATCATTTTATTAGTGTCCGACCGAAACTGGTTTTTAAGACCGAAACTGAAACCGAATTTCGGTAACGGTCTCAGTTTCGGCCGAAACCGAAACGTCATCAAGGATCATGTTTTGAGAGCAAAATAAAGAAAACGTTATTATAATCAGTCAGTTTTATTTTTTTATCTTTAAACCGCATAGCTCTGCAGTCTTTGACATTTTCACTTATTGATAATTTAATCAAAATCAACATAACAACCCCTCATTTAAGGAAATACTTTAATTGCGCCTTAAAAATACTTAAAATAGGTGAGATGTTTATTTGAGTAAGTATAGTAGACTAGACTCATTTTTCTTTTGAAGATTATTCATGCTTTTTTATGTCTATGTCTACTAATCTACTTCGCTTGGATGGAATTTAACGCGCCGAACATGACCGAGCAGAGCACGAGAACTCCCGAATGCAGTTTCGGTTTCGGTCGTAGTTTCGGCAGGTTTGCCGCCGAAACCGAAACTAAACCGAAACTCGTTTTTTTTGCCGAAACTCTACCGAAACCGAAACCGAACTTTCGGTCGGACACTACATTTTATATTTGATTGCGTTTAGATAATTTTCTGGCGTATGTTTATTGAAAAATGAAATGGGTAATTTTTGCTTTAATTGGATAAGTATTAAACTTTTGTATTTTCCGAGTGGGAAAGCTCTGGCATGATAGTAGGGGAGTTTATTTAGTTAAAAGCGGTAACCACCATGTACTGTAGTAGGATAATTATATTGGCTATAAAATGTAAGCAGCAAATTTCCCTGATAGGTACATGTAATTCGATTTTTTACCGTCACGGAATAATTAATGGAAAATATCTGAAAATTACCATGTATTGTTCACGTGTAAATTGTTGACTCACAACATTAATCTCGTGCAGCGAATAATCGAATGCAGACGGTAATAATATCGGGCAGCGATACATTAACAAATTCGGTCGGCGAGCTTCCTGGCAGATATTAAATTGGTTATCAAAGTCACTTTGTGAGCATTTTACCTACGGTAATGTACCTATATTAAGATAGTCGAATGTAACGTTCCATCTCAGGCGATTCCTTTAGCCTGTTTGATATGTAGCAATTCATTTTACATTGTCGTCGTACGAGAACTTCCTGTGAACTGAATGACACTTTATCAAGATTTAAGTTTGACGACGACGAATTTACCTCAAACACTTTTGAAGTCACAATTTTTTAATGATCATTGGCAAAGAATTTCTCCTCTTCTTTTCATGGACTGTGACAGGACTTGACTACGTTAAGGTGTGTATACATTTAAACACGAACACGTTCGAGACAAGGCTATTGGGCTGACGGATACGTGTACTGTTTCGAAGCGCTTTATCAATTTTTCTAATCAATACTTCAAAGAGAATTTGATTTGATGCGAACCGCATTTACAAATACCTGTTTACTTACAAAAAACGAGGTTTTCAATTCGCCTAAATTTTATTTGCGTGTATGTCTTCGCCAATTCTTTTTTTTAACTGTAGTGGTGAAAAAGTGTCACTTAACGAGGCAGTACACGTATTCGTTTCGCTCCGTCTTGGCTCGAACGTGTTCATGCTGAGATGTGTACACACCTTTAGGGATGTGTTTCCAAATCAAGTGTGAATTTTATTCATGACTACCTACTGAAATAATTGAAAATGAAACGGCATACGTAACAGATATGTACTTTAAGTGTTTTGTTTTGAGGAATATCCCAATTTGAACGTTTCCTTGATTAGTATGGAAAACTTTGTTTCTACATGTTTGTACCACTTTTAGTATTAAAACGCTAAAAGCAAAGCAATTTCCCAACTTGATAAATTAAAGGCCATGCTTGTGCTCTTATGGACAGAAGCGCTAATATTAGACATTCGTTACATTGTACACAACTAAGTAACAGTTCACGTTCGTATCTTAATATATAAATATTTGCTAGTTGCTCGGGTGATATTTAGGTCTCATCGTCAGTGTAAAAGAGTAGCTAGGTACATACGCCGATACAAAATCGGAAAACTTGCTCGCAATTATTTTGATCTTGGTTTGTGTTGAACTGCTTTGACGTTACTAAAGTGATTGAGTTCTGAAATTTCTAATTAGAGTAGGAAATATTTAACATGATAGCAAATGTATATTTATTTAAATACATTTGAAAATGTTACCATTTAGTATTATATATACCTACATGTAGATTAAGGCTCCGTTTAATTTAAAAAATACACCGCTTTTGTTACCGTCTGCAAATTTTGTGTTCGTTTTTTTTTTGTTTTTGAGTTAATTAAAATTATATTAAGTAACGCCTTTTTTTGCAATTAAAATAACCGTATGATACGTTGCCCGAAGGGAACAAGTTGCTTGCGTCGGACTTAGTGAAAATTGGTAATTATGGTTATATTCGGGTGAGTCGTTTCTTCTAATTTGGATTATTTATTGATTACTAGCCTAAATTATTTATTATTTCCATATAGTTCTTGCGTTTATTTTTTCTGGTGAACAAGAATATATCAGTACGATCGAATTGCTATCACGATTTTGTCACCTTGCAGATTTTTAGTATTTATAAACATTATAGGCTCGTTTCAACAGTTTCAGCTCAACCCACTCGTTGAAATCCGTCAATCAAGAATTAAAATGTCATTGGTTTAGCGTTTAAACGATTTTTTAACAAGACTTGATGTCGTTTAGAGGTTCAGAACGTTGGTGAGGGTGGCATCCCGAGATAAAAATATTCAGTCTCTCAGAGTCTCTGAAAGCGAGACTCGAGTCTCCGTCTCTCATCGAGTCTCTCTGGTGTCGCTGAGAGAGACTGTCGAGAGACTGTTTCGCGTCTCTGAATGAGAGTCTCGAGTCGCTCATAGAGAGATCCTCATTTCGTATCCAGTCTCTGAACGAGACACTCGAATCTCTCAATAAGTGGTGCCTCGATAGACATGGTTAAAATTTTCTAAGTTCAACATATTTCAGAGATTCCAGTCTTTCTACGAGAGACTCGAGTCTCAACTTTTCAGTTTTATTCATTCAGTCTCTCTGTGAAAGACTCGAATCTCTGAATTAACAATTTTATCGTTCGAGACTCTCATACAGAGACTATGAGAGATCCATAAAAACACCCAGGCAATAACTGAGAGACTTTGAGAGACACTCTCAGAGACGCTGAAAGACTCTGAGAGACTGGAAATTATTGGAAAATCCTCACGGACGAACACAGAAATCACCGATAAATCTTTAACATGTGATATTGTTTAAATTTTCGCTCATAATACTTAGTAAGTCATCTTTTATTTTAGTAGTAGTTTTCTGTCTGTAGAAGACTTTATAAGCATAGGTACATATTCCAATGTTCAGAATAATTAATCTGCAGCGGTTAATCGGGGAAATGTTATTCTCTGATATTGTTAGATTAGCTGCCTGTAACCGACTTATGTTGAACTTATTAATTGTTGCAAAACAAAAGCTCTCAGCTCTAGTATTATGATGAATACCTATAGTTTATAAACGATTGTTATTTCACTGATGTGCCTGTTCTTCTTTCCTTCCGACACTGACGGCGTCAGGCAGCGCAGAGTTCCGTCGAATTTGCTTACACCTAGGAAATCAATTATGATCGTCTTTCCTCGTAACTCTACACCCAAATTTAATTGGCCTTATTGTTCATCAGCGCCTCGCCGAAATTGAATAGCCTGTCTATCAAAGATCCCTTCTCGGCGGTAGCACATGCGATTCGTCACGATGGAGTGGATTATTGTCCAATTGAACCACAGACTATATAAATATCAACACTACGAAATGTAGGTCGTACTGCTACTAATAAATAATTAATACAAAAGTGATAACAACTTCAAATAGATAGGAAATTATTTAATTAAAAAATCTGATAAAAATGCAGCCCTTAGTATTTATAAGAATAATCCAATTAAAATAATTTCGGTAAAGGTCTAGATGATGGTCCCCACCCCCACCCCGAAGGAGGGATCGAAAGAGGAGGTCTCCCCCACCACTGTACCATAAAAAGTTCGTGACAGTCTCATCCCCATAAAAAGNTAGGTTAGGTTAGGTTAGGTTATCGGGTTTTGTTCAAGTGACCACCCTCTTTCGATCCCCCACCTCCACCCGCTTGAAAATAATTTTTTTATTGAATTTTATTTGAATTATAGTGTATGAAAATTGTCAAAATAATCAATTTTGAACCCCCATAACTTTTTATGGGGATGAGACCGCCGCAAATTTTTTATGGGGTTTTACTCAGGTGAGCACCCTCTTTCGATCCCCCCATCATCTAACCCCCATAACTTTTTATGGGGGTGAGACCGCCACGAACTTTTTATGGTACAGTGGTAGGGGAGACCTCCTCTTTCGATCCCACCCACCCCCCGAAAGGGGTGGGGGCCATCATCTAGGCCTTTACCATAATTTCTATTAACATATACCTATCGTTTTAATGTTGGGGCCACAATTCTGTGTTTGAACCGCTTATTAATTACATAATTATCTACTAATTAGATACTTTTTTAGCACGACAATCCTGTTGAACGTTTAGTCAGCCGTTAACGAGGTATTTGAAAATATCGAAATTTACCGAACGGCTTCGACATAAAAACCAAAATTATGGCACTATCCTAGTTTTTTTTAATCGTTTGCAATTTTTTAATGATGATGACTAAACGGATGCCATAAAGCAGTAGTTAAACTTTTATGACATTGAAAATAATATTCAAATGTATTCAAAACCGTGCAGTCCAATTGTTATTCTCCGCAACTTGCTTGAATCATGCTTTGTTTATTTTTAAAAACTAATTAACACAAAGTTAGAATATAACTTGTAGACATTGCCTTGTTTAGTGCTGGCTCGGGAGTTTCCCAAGTTAACTGGTTGTTTTGCTGCATTCCACTCAGGTTCGTGCTTTTGATAGTAATAATCTTGCTTTAATTTATGACACTTATCATTTGTGACTTTTACATAATAAAACACATGCTGTTTTCTACGATCTCATTCCTTCAAATTTCGTAATAATCGCGAATTTATTGTAGGTGTATTAAATTTCTTCACTTATGTAAAGTTAGTAAAAAAAGGGAAGATGTTATTGAAAATGTGACACCTAGAAAAAAAAAACGTTTTGGCAGCAAACACTGAAAATTGTTTAACACAAAAATAAATCCGAAAGGTTGGGTGTTAACTCGGAATTAAGCGGTCTAAAACTTATTCGCGGACTCCGATTAAAATAGACGTTTTGTTGCAAATATAGGGCATCGTCACTTTATTTCAAGATGATTGAAACGTTGCCAGAAACGCTTCAAATTTCAGGTGCATCCATTCCCATGAAAATATGCATACATTAAGAATGTTAAAATCATTATTGAGCTGATCCTGTCCTGCAAGTTATTTAACAATTATTCTTACAATTAGATGATTTCGTAGAGAATTATTTGATAGTTACTATTACTTATATTACATATATGTATGTATATCTGTAAGGACTCATAGATTGAGTAACTCATGTAGGATAACGCAAAATGCTGGGCATTTTCAATATATTTTCGTTTTATAAAACTCCCTTTATTAGGAGTTTCTTTGTGTACATGCCAAGTAGAAGCCGTCGCTTTCTAGTTTGTTTGTAAAAAAAATAGAGCAAAGAATTTTCCCTTTGTTTTTGAAAATAAAATGTTTTTATTTCCGACTCGGCATTTAAATAAATTAAAATATGTTATGCCGCATTTGGGGTTGACTGGTTGAAGGGGGCTTTCAGTTTCGTTGTCCACAATCAGCAATATTTTATCTGTGGGTAATGTATCGTAACGGCAGACGTAGGTTCCGAATTCAAATTCTTTTGCGGATGCAATGGAATGAAAACCTATTCCAACTTTCAGTGGACGAAAGGAAGTATTTGAAGTCGCTCTAGGAAATGTTTTCCTTTATTCGTCGATCCATAAGTTTCGAAGTTGGGAGACAAATAAACACCGAAATTGAAGATTGGCCGGCAAGTTGCACCGCAGGCAGCAGCACAGGCACGGCTGCAATCGATATCGTGCTCCGTGTACCGGACCCCGACCTCTCCAGAGTGGTGGAGATGCCACACAACAATAACCCCCATCGTACAGTCCAGAGGCAGACATTAAATCTGGAACCGGTCTAGCGTTATGACGACAGAAAATAGTTTCGAAACCGGAGAGTGCTTACATATAATAATACGTAGATACGTACAGTGGCTACTGTATGTACGTATAGAAGCATTATTACAAAACGAATTCTATTAGTCGATGACCGGGGATTCTCTGGCATCATTTCGAAGATGTTTTTTTACTTGAAATGCATCAATAGTGCTTGACCTAACCATTGTACTGAAAGTCTAATTTTGATTCTCAGAATAGTGAATTGTAAGTTGACAGAACACATATATCTAATCAATAATCTTGAAAAATGTGGATATTACATTTCCACTAGATAGTAATTCTCGTGGCTAGTGGGCAAACAGCCCCTTCTACTTAGTCAGCCTCTTTTTAGGAATCTTGAGATTGAGTCGGTAGTAATTGAGGAGAAAGAAGACTCGAATGAAATGAAAAAGGATTATTTTTTATTTATCTATGTAATATTACTGCCCCAGCATTATACTTAAATGATGCAAAGAAGTCACACAGGAAATCTTGGACCACAGTAGGTAGACTCGGAATAGAATCTATGTCTTCCAGAATTCTAAGCCATGGTCTCTCCCGCTAGACTACGCGTTCTGTCAGTATCGAATAATCCACGGTGGTAGGTTGTTACTGAAATTTATCTTTCACTAGAAGTAATACTGAATGGCAATATCACCATATATTTCCATACAGTATTTCTGGTTGGTGTTCTTTTACACTTATAGGTCACTCTAGAAAATTTATATACCTACGCATGCATTACGTATTCTTGCTAATGGGTATATAATACCTTTTTCACAAATCACAAACCACAATAATTCTGTAGTGGTAGAAGTGTCACTGGGAAGTCCTTAGGTTTTGTAATAGTTTTTCGCATGTCATTATGTAACACGATAAATTTATAGCTTCTTCCACGTCCAACCACACTTCTTGTTATCATCGATGTAGGTACAAGTGTTACTTTTAAATCCGCCAACACCATCTTACACGCGTCTGCATAATATGCTTAAAATGTCTTTCTGTATACGGATGTTGATTTAAGTTCATTTCGCATATTATTAACGACGAACAAATAGGTAGTAATTATTGGAATTAGGTACACTGGTCGATATATTAGGTACCACTTGTTACTCAAATGTCGTAATTTAGAACCTCATGAAGTTTTTACATTCTAAACAAAAAATAAATGTATTTTGGTATATTATTAGCTATTGAAATATATAAGCGAATAGTTTACGCATTCGTCATGGTTAATTGTTACAAATAATTTATACATGTACGTATGTACGTGTATTTGATTATCACAATTATGTACTCTACACATGTTTATTGGATTTTTACAATTAGTAAACGTATATATGCATAAATTCATGCATGATGGTGTAGTTTGTTTCATGTTGATTCTTCCTTCGCTGAAAACGCTTAAAATTCTCTGCCATGATTCTTGAATAAATGTGTCAGAAGTGAGTAGTTGGCACGAAAAACAACTTGGCAGCTCGATGATGTGATAAAATCTAAAGCTGCAGACGTTTCTATTTTCGCTTTAGAACTTGTCTGATGGCTATGACAAATTGCAGTAAATCTAAAAAAATCGTGACTCATAAGTGATCCACTTTATAGATTCAATAACAAATAATATAAGATCTTATTTACATTTAGAATGGTTGATATAATAATGATCCAATAGAAAGTAGCAAAAAACGAGAAAAGTTATGGAACGTTTGGTGTATAGTAAACAGTCCGTTTATTTTCGGATTAATTAAGTAAATCATTCTTAGGAATCTTGAATAAAAGTAAATGGTATACCCTAGAAATAAAGGAGAATATACATGCCCATTTCTGACATCAACCCCAATTTCAAAAGTAATATTTTTAAAATTTGTGTTTAAGTGGCAGTATCTGTAATAAACAATTAAACACAAATAAGAAGGTTTCTATTATTTACGAAAAAAGATCGATCAAATAAAATGGCATTAAAGATTAGAAGAAGTCAGATTTTGTTTATAATATGCAGTCACCGCATTGTTTATTAAAGAATTTTTGTTTCTTAAGTGTACTTTGACTGGTTCGGCATGTAGACGAGTGAATTCTTCGGTCATAAATTTCTACGATTTGTATTAGTAGTAAGTAGTTTTGAAAATTGTTCGTTAACGGTCAATGATAGGTCTAGGTTTCAAAGAGAAAAAGAAGGACAGGGAGGTGCATCAGTGACGGATTTTGCTGAAAAGTTTGCGCACAGTGGAATTGGCGGAAGGAAAGGTGCAAGTGATTGGAATACAAAGTACGAAATGGCGCATTGCGACAGTGAATGTCTTGCACGTAACGGTCATTTAGCGAGACCGGCGAGTGGACAGAGAATTCTTTTTCTCAGCCTGTACTTTTAAAGGACTTTCCAGACTTTTAATTAACTCGAAATAAACTTATATCGATGAAAATACTTTTGTTCAAAAAGCAATGGTCGAGATACAACGCGTCGCGTCGCGTGCAGTCGTTTCGGTCGTTGTGGTCGCCAATCGTCGCCGATTGTCGCCGAAAGCGATTGGAAATTTATATGCGTCGTTAATTTCTTTTATGTTAATTTCTTTTATGGTCGTTTTGATGTTGGTTTTATTAGTTGCTTTACTGCGGTATCCGATCGAATTTGTCCTCCAGGTTTTACTGTTCAATCTGGGCACTATCCAGCGGTGCGCTGGCCATTTCTCTATCTCTCTGCATCGGTTTGTTTTTCTTAGAAAATTAAATCCAAATAAAAACCTGTCCCGAGTTAATTCTATTTTAAACCATATATTAATTTTAGAATTGGCCTTCACACCGCAATAAACTCTGATTGAGCAATTATTTACTAGCATTCTTCAGAATCTCGAAAAAACGAAATTGCGGATAACTGCGTACATAGGAACATGTATAAGTATTATCGGATAATTATGTTTGCTTACGCTTATCGAAAAGAAACATATTTTTTGCAAATGTTTTTTTTACGTTGTCTAATGTTTGACTGTTGTAAGCATGTCTATCTGATGTAAATGTAAAATGTATACATATATTTATATACAATTTTTTTCAATGTAATTTCACTAAAACCAAACAGTTAGTAAAGTTGAAAGTATAAAGTTTATGATAATAATCATTGCTGCGTCTGTGAGGAAAGTTAATACAAGTCACAAATGTTTTCCATTAGATAAAAACCGTGTATGTAGAACAGAAAGAATATTCATATGTTTGGATAATTATATTCGTATTTGAGCAATTTTATTGTTACGGTGTTGTTGCATGGTGTGACGATGTAAAAAATATTACAATCATCGATGTATTGCTGTACCACATAGAAAAATTTCTCGAAGGACCAGTGCAGCAATGATTGAAATTGTTCTCTTCTAAATTTACTAAAATTTTTAATGTCTAAATTCTTATACCTACGAGAAAAATGAACCAGCCAAATATGGTTCAAGCTGCATAACTATTATCAGGATGGTGAACTTTACCAACCCTGGAAATACAGAAAGATAATGAGTCTTTTGGAACAGGCAATAAATGTGATAAAGTTCCTTTGGTACCTGCACAATAGTAGTGCAGGAATTAAACAGAATTTGGAAAAGCTTGCTGAAGGCAAATTTGCACGGTGATGCCGAATTCCCTCCCGCAGGTAGTTTTGGTTAAAATATAGATAGTCGATTCCCTCCCGGGTACTAGCCGAGTTCCCTCCCGTTCATATCAGCTCCGATAATTAAGTTAGTGACTACTTACCGATTTTATTTATCGAAAATAAATATACATTTATAGTGCATTTCAGTACTTCAATAAATTTAAGATAAAATAATTTCAGAAAGAAAACATATACCAGTTATGAAATGTTTATTTATTTAATTTTAAAATGGTTTCCCACTACCTTAACAAATTCAGTGTTTGGAAATTCGTGTGCGTCTAGCTTTTTGATGCAATATCATCTAGAAAAACTTTATTAATTTTAGTTTGTCTTGTTAACAATTTTTTAAAATTAGATGAAACACTTCGTATTTTAACATAAATTTCACATTGAAAATCTCGTAAAACAAGGTCATCCGCCGCCGTTGGGAGGCAATTGATGTATAATTGGCAGGGAATTCGACATACCGAAAATTTTAACCCTAATCAAAAACAGGTATATGGGAGGGAACTAGGCATTGTCCAATTTGCACCTCAATATTACATCAATTTTTTTATGTAAGTAATGATCATAAAGCTGTGATTATAACATTACACTTAAATATTTTACAAAAGTGAACCAAAGTTGGTATGACTGGTGCAACTGTTGTAATTCGTTGCGAATAACTGTCGCATTGCCGTGTTTCCTTTTCCGTCGTCTCATCCTAATCTAATTGTCATTCATTTCTTGTCCGCACTTCTTTCCAGACTATAGGTCTTAATTTTAAGTCGCCGACACAGCTGGGACAGTGCGGTGCGGCACGGCGCGACGCGGCAACGACCAACGGTGCCATTCCCGGCACTCCTGCTTTTCTGTTCTTCTGCTTTCCTATATATGTACCAGTCGCCGGGTCGAGTGCGCATAATCAAATATGCGAGGCACGGTCGATCCTTCTTCTAATTAGGCTAAAAGCAAGCTAATTCTTTTACGCCTTGAGCTAGGACTCTTCAATGTAAATAAAAACAGAGAACGGAAAATTCTTACCCGCAATTGAGACCAAGTCGTCATAGGTTTAGCATTCACACCGTCTACACCTTGTGACCGGATCATTATTTAGAAAGGGTTCGCTGTTGAATTTCATTCGGTGTTTAATGTTTGAAAAATCGAAAGTAATAGTTCCTCACTAAAACTTTTGTTAGCCTGAGAAAAACATGCCGGCCCTGGAAAAACAGTAGGTCGATACTGAATTACTTGTCCCCTTTGGATTTTTACGCTTTTGGGGTCATGGTTTCGTGGAAACAATTTACGGATTATAATAGAGAGATCACAATTTAATCGATACGGACTTAAAGCACTTCTGAGCTCGTCTTTAAACATTCCGTAAATGTTAGTCCCATTTGCAGTGTCACGTTTCGAAAATTTGGAGCGTGCTTATTATCTGGCCTTCATCTCTCATCTCCAAGCGCAGCAATTTCTTCTTGAAACCGCCGAAAAACAGAACAAATTTCTACCGACGCGACGTGTACCGGTGGACGTTTTAATAAACATTCCTCCCCTGTTTGCCATAAAAACGACGCCATCGTATGCCGATTACTTCGCGTACCACCGGCAATATTAACCTCCGGAACATTCCTATATATGACGACATCGAAATGGCGATGACAGCTGCGGAAGGTAAAATGAGACGACGCCTTAATAATCACCTAGAGAGAGGAAAATTGCTAGTTTTGTTAAGCGTCTTCAACCGAGATATGTTCGTTTTATATTTCTCGTCGTTAATAAGTACATTTCAGTGGATAACAACGGATATATTTGTTTCGAAAATGGTTGCGGATTATTCGCAAATATTGTTTCTTGTTTGTGTAACATTCGATACGAATTGTGCTAAAAAGAGATATGCCTACATACATAGGTTTTTATTTATTTTTATTTGTACTTCACCTGCATTCTATATAATCCTTTTTTATTAATCAATAGTATACCTTTCTAATACATTTTTGATTGTTTTACACACGTTTGGTCTTCCACAAATAAGTATGGGGCTGTTCCTTATTAAATTTTCCAAATAAATTTTGGAAAATAGGTCTATCTAGTTGTTTTTCTTTCTAGCTACAACATCATCGGTTACCGAGTTGTTGCACTAAGACGGTATACCGTTTTAAATTAATGTTTTCCGCTTATCGTTAAGTAATTTTTATTCAAAGGCGAAAATAAAATTTAAAAAAAAGACGCATGCCATGTTTGTGTCCTTAATTATGTGCCAAACAACTGAGCCTTATTAAGAATTGTCCCCTCTTATTAATATTCACAAAATACCCTTTCTGCACTCAACTTTTTCCCCGAAGCTTCGCTCATACGTATGCACTTCTTAACCTTCGCTTGTACTCCAAATCCTTTTCTGAATTCACTTGCGGTTCTGATTCTTCTTTCAACCATTCTTAAATGATTCTATTAAACATTGAAACATTTATTGAAAGGTTTTTGAGTTACAGGTAAAAGACTGATTTCACAGAATGCCACATTAATGTTGAAAAACCTTCAAGAAGCATTATGTAGAAGCGTTTTTATTGTAGTGGATATGCATTCAAACAAACCCTTTGTGGCTATTTTCATTGATATTATATATTATGGTAAATGTTGTCTTTCTTTTAATTTTATCGCAACATTTTCGATGCCAGTACCGTACCTACCGACGATGGAACTTTTTTAGTTTTAAATCGTTAAAATTACCTAAAATGACCATTGTCCAAATTGTAGGTACTTGTTTGAATAATAAATAATGATACAATGACTTATTGATAATAATTTCACCAACTATGATAAGTAATTTCTTGAAGCAGGAACATAATAAAGTAATATCGCTGGAGGAGTTCCACGAAGTGGTTGATGTTAAATAGTAGGAGCCGTGTAATACGATAACTCGCTCGATGAAGAGCAAACGGCGCTCGTTCCTGAATAAGATTCAATTAAAACGCGACTAATTGAACTGTAAAGATGGTTCGGCTTTCAGAAATAATTTGAATATAAGCAACATTTAAAGGGAAATACTACTTGCTTCTGTCCTTTACATTTTCGAAAGTGAAACGTTTGAAAAGATGCTGCTTAATTGGCACGTTTTACACAAACATCTTCAATGTTTTCAGTGATAATATTGAAGTTACTGAATCTCACCTAATTGAGAAATATCTGAAAATTAAATCAAATAACACGATAAACTTCTTACGTCGATTGATCGAAGAACAAGATTCGATTAGTTTAAAATAATTTTAGCGTTAGTACTACATTAACAGATGTGAAAAATATAAAAAAAATAATTTTGTAGTGGCTTTTCACGTTCAGAACAGAAACTTTTACATAGTTCGACTTTGATAGTAGGTAATTTCGCGATCACGTCAACTTGCGAAAGTGTCTTCTACAATCCGGAAGCCGTTGAGAGTCAACTAATTTTATTATGTAGATGAGATTACGTAGCAAATTTTTTTAAATTGGAATTTTTCACTTGGCACGTTTCAGGCCGTGTCTGCTACAATACTGTTAAGTTACACATTTAACTCATTTATTTTGCTTGTGTATACATTTAATAAAATCTGAGAACTTTGATGTTAATCGTTTTTTATGAAAGGGACAGTAATTTAACGATTATTGGAATTTCATACCGCAAAAGGAAAAATGAGACTCTATCACAGTCGTTTTTCTCAAAAACTGTTTAACTTAGAAACTAAAACATTTGCTAGGTAATAAATCATTTTCAGCCGATTATCTTCCATTATTTGTACGTAAAAAAGTTCGGATGGATTAAGTTTCATAGTTTTAAGAGATTTATCTGTCGCTGCCATTACTATTACGGAATCATTTATTTTTTGCGATTTACTAAAAAGCTAACGTGATATACTTCGTTTACTTTCTCTAGCGATGTGCTCCTTCCAATGTCTTGGATGGTGGGGAAAAATAGCTCATTATACTCTCGGCTCTTATTCATTAAACATACTTTTACATACAGAATGAATAGTAGTACGAGTCGAAAACAAGCGTTAAAGCCTTTAATATGTCTCAAATATAAATAAACATCTCGTAGCTATTTTCAGTAGTAATTGGTACCAATAACAGCACATTTGAGAATTGCAATTTTAGTGGATAAAATGGCCAATTTTTCCGTGCAGTACTGTACAGATTATACGCTCCTCACCGGTTATGAGTTTGGCTGAGAGTTGTCTCCTTTCTTTTCCGACCTGGTGCTGTTCTTTTCTACTTTGCGCCGGTCAAACTAAAGGTCATATCGCTAGAAAAACTAAATGAGGTATACTTGTGACGTATCTACTGTATTATTATATAAACCAGCAAAAAAAATATTTTAGTAGTAAAAGTTATTTTTTTGTTACAGGTGAGCATTTTTAAAGTACCTAATCTTCCTACAAGTTATTCAAAAGTGAGTACAGCAGCGTGCAGGTAAGGAGAAACTTTCACCTGACATAGAAATTGCATGTTTCTTTGTTGACATTTTTTTGCTTTTTGTTACGTACGAGAATTTGGTCTATCAGAAAATATGGTCTGATCTCGTAAAACTGAACTTAACTGACCGATGATTACATGTAATACAATATATCCCCATGTCTGATTTTCATTTAAATGCAAAAGAGCGATTTCGTTCAATTTTTTGTATTTCGGTGTATTGCCAATAAATTAAGAGAATCTGGAACAACACAAATATGGGCCAAAAATACGCTCCTGAATTTCAGGTTGAGGAAACCGTTCCTAATTGAGCCTTCAACGATATTTCGTTGTACAAACAGTAGAAATAATGCTTCCAGGAAAGGAAAGCAACAATATTTATTCATCCAAAACTCACAACCCTCGGGCGTTTGTAATGTATCGAATGTACTCCAGGTAAGGTATGCTATAACTCGGTCATAAGCAGGTTTCTGTTCTTCACATCAACAGTCTTAAATGAGTAGCTACCTTCGTATTTTTTAGTGAGTTATTTTTTGCTTGAGAGAATCTACATATTAAACGTACGTTTAATTTTTTGAACGCCTCGAACGCGGCTGGAACAAATCCTTTTTATTTCAATTTACTTGGAGAATGACATACTTTTCAGCCCTATTCGTGGATTTACCAGAAAAAAATATTCTGCTTTCAACTGTTTGTCAAAGTGGACAATATATTTTTGTCTCTTAAAATGTGTGGATTGAAACCTGAAAATTGATACAATAACATCAAGGCATTCAATAAAACTAAATATTTTAAATGCCCGAAATATGTTCAATCCTGACAATATTTTATTGTTGGCATAATTGTGTTGGGATGGCTAATCTCTACGGGACGTGTGCCAAAGATGACACGCTGTAAACTATTATGGGCACTGTACTGATATAAGTTGTAATTGAACACACTTACAAATGTTTTTTAGATTATTTAAAATTGTAAGCATTCATTTAGATAGTAACACAAGAAAATTTTCATTCAGTTTTCTACTGAAAGCCTAAACATTTCTTCTTATAATTTTTTTTTAATTCTAATAAAGTATTTTGTACTTGAAGTACTTTATTTTAGTCTACTAAGTATTTTTGTTTTCTGACACGTCTTAGTCAGGTAAAATCTAATACGGACATAACAGGTTCGTTGATTATCCCTACAGTATTTCAATCAAGTGAGCTGCAGTTTACATGGGGTCTCTGTTCTTTGCTTATATGTATTCATTTTGAACGCAACAGGCTTACCGTTCGAACTAGCTATTGGTTACATTGATTGATCGCTGTAATTGTCTATTGTTCTTTCTGCTTTGTTCGACTATTTTGCAAACCGTAATTGAGGCCGGTGTTTTCTCATCTTCGCAAATCGTTGTACGACGCCATCGTCATTTTCTAAAGACAATTTTTTTTGTCGTCCGCTATAATTAACACTAGTACTACGATTATCTTACATCCAAAAGAGCGTAAATTATAATAGCAAGAAAAGTCTAGAAAGCAACAGTAGCCGTTTCAGTAATTGGCTATAAACCCACACACTACACGTTGCAAACGGTAATAATTCTTAACAGTACTAAAGGATTACTAACAGACTTTACATAATTACTAATTCCTTACTGCTTTCATAAGAAAACACGGATGTCGGAAGGAGCCAAATCTGGTGAGTACGGCGGGTGCAGAATAGATTCACAGCAATGCATACGAAGAGCGTTTTCGTTACCATATTTTTACTGCACCACCATATGCAGCTTGTTGGACTCTTTTGTTTCGTTGTGTTACAGCGTTAGCAGGTAAAGTTTTTCAGTTGGTTTTTGTGCTTTCTACTTAATAAATAATTATGTATGAAATTAGTGAAATGAAAACTTCGTAATGTTTTCTATTGCGTTTTTTAGTGGTTGTCCCTCAGGTTTAATAAATCATGTATTTCGTAAATGTTTTTATAGTAATCTCCGTGCGTTTTTGAACCAAAACTAATCATAGACATTTCGGTGGACTTGCATATTTACAAAAGGGTTGGCATTACTTTTATTTCTTATACCGTGAATAATGGGAGGGGATTATACTTTGAAATACTAGACTCGTCCTTTCTATTTTAATTAGTTGAGTTTCTGGTTCTTTTGTACGTTCAACAAGCATTCATGAAGTCTCGGGCTGTTGCTACATTGCAAGATCCTCATAAAACCTAAGGGTATTTTGGCTGCGCCAACATTTCGTTGTCCTTAATAAGGCTTTTTCGAGGACAGGTGTTATTATTCGCCAGCATAAAAGCTTATTACTACCGCATACAAACGTTCGTTCATGTAAGATAACGGTAGAAATTTCAACTGGTGTGTTGCTGCCATTTATGGATCTATTGAAAAGGAAGCGCTGAAAGACAGGCGTTTTCAAAACAAAAAAAAAAATAAAAAGAAGAGCAAGACGGAGCACAACCCTAAGGATTAACATTTGAAATAACTCAGTTTCGAAAGAGAAATGCTCTCACGCCTCGCTGTGCATTCGTTAATTCATAATTAAAAGCGCTGGCAAAATCCCCCGGAAGCTGTTATCTTCTCTTGGAAATTTTGCAAACGTTTGGTGAAAAAGAAAGTGTTAGCTAAGAGCCACTTCACTGTACTTTTTTTGCCCTTATTTTCGAGTGCCTGCGAAGTTCATAATCCGTTAAAGTTAATATTTGTGTGTTGTTGATGAAAATATCCCCGGGTAGATAAATTTCAATTCTATTCCCGTCATTCTGTTATGTTCATGTTCCGTCGTTTAAGTATAGTGTGAGCACCTTTTTAAATCTCAGTAGATAATTTTCAGATGATACTAAACTTCTACTCCTTTTTAAAAGTGAATATATGGTAATGCTTCTAATTATAATACTATTAATTTTTGACGATAGTTAATAATTTAATGTTTCATAGTGTTCAACAATACTATTAGTAGAATTCTCTAAATATGTTTGAGTCGTCAGTGAATTAGTGATATGAAGAAATAAACATAAAATTGTGGTCCCATTTAGGAGTAGCACTCCAAATGAAGCTAAGGAAAGTAGGCGCACTCAATACTGCGAGCGAACACTCATTTATGTATGTACAAAAGTTGTGAGTCTGTGCTCAAAGGGCGAGTAAATTATTTCTATTCTATTCTCATTTTTGTGCATTTCAAATGAATTGACTATTCAATACTATGCATACCGCTGATGACGAAAGCCGCCACACTTCCAAAAATGATTTAGAATTACCCCATCAAATAAAGTGATCGTTCACCGATTTCAACTTCAACTTACATTGTACTTTTCTTCCTCCCAACATGTAATACATAAGAATTTTATCGTTTCAGTTTTTTAGTCTGGTATCGCTTCTCGGCCGTTGGTATTAGAGGAAAAGCAACTATTCAGGGAATATAGTTAATTAATCACACACGTGTTATTATTTGTGATTAGCAACGAAATAAACAAACTCTTCGTTCTCCCAGACTACTTGCAGTAAATTTAATTAGTATTTGTTTAATATAATAACGTATGTGGATTGTTATTATGTATAATTTCATTTTAATTATAACCGCGACGTAATACCCTGCAATAAAACTTGATAAATACCTACATATAACAAATTATAAAATTAATGTATCGGCAATAATCTCCACAACTTTCATTGTTCAATTTATACCAAATATTGTCGCAATAATTTTATATTGATAATAATTAATTGGCCTTTATTTTATTAATTAACTTTTACTACTCGTTCTAGAACGATTGTTTGAAAAGTTGATGTTAATCTACAAAGCTGCCGTAGTCTAATTTTGAAACAAAAGAATCGTTACCGTATTCATAAATAAAAACATTAAGATTAAAAAAACAAGTGACTTAAAAAAAATAAATAAATAGAATTATGATTTGAGTCAAAGCGCCGTGTTCTATATAAATTGTTAGATTAGAAGTTTCGTCGACAACTGCGACTAGTGTCTTCAGTGGTACTGTGTTTAGATGATGGGTGAAGGTTAGGTTAGGTTATTCACTCACTGCCTAGACTTTGAAGTAAAATCTTCGCTCACTTTGTCAACGCAATACCACTGAAGATGACAGCTGCAGTTGCCGACGAAATGTCTGGCCCTAACAGTTGATTTAGAATAGGGTCCGTAAGTCCGTATCATAATTATCATCGATTATTCTCATGAAAATCTGTGTTATTATTAAGTCATAAAGAGATTATTATTACTAAATTGTAAATATATTCAGTAGGTGTAAAATGTGTTGAAGTCAACTAACAATCAGAACCCTCAATTTACTGACATTGAGTCAAAATATCATAAGCGGTAAGTCAGTAGTTAACGTGATTAAATTTATAGCTGCAGCCTGTTTGAGTGGTTTACAATCTTCAGATTTCAACGAATGTAATAAAAGGAATAAAAAAAGAGGCGGAAAATCAATCTAGATAAGAACCACGAAACGTCGATTTTTTCCAATCGAACTGAGACGAAGACGGAAGTTGAAAAAGATTCGGACGAGCGTTTGTAGCGTGCAGACGTAAAGAGCAGAAAATTAAAAGTGAAGCTTAAAAGCGATGAGTGGCAGTCGTGGCTCGCTAACAAGATAAATTGTTTGGGCCTAGAACTGGGAATTGCGGGGTTGAAATCACTGGCCGCGCATTCGAAATCTTGAATGTAGATGTAGAACGGAACGGAGCAGCCCTAACGTTTATGGAAAACAACTATAATGAAATTATTAATGAACTTGAGGTCGAGTCCGGAAAAGAAAAATGAAACCGTTGCTTATCCGAAATTAGATTCATACAGCGAATGCGGAGTTTGATTTTGAAACGGCCTTCGGGGAGACCAACCACATAAAACTAACAATAATTGAAGAGTTTTATAATTCCTTGTTAACTGTATTAACTATCGAAAAGCAAAAAGGGACTTTCATGAGATTAGCCGTCACGCAATTCCGTTGGTAATGAACGAATGTGTGAATGTGTGAGACTCAGAGAAAAGAAAATAAAGGGGGTACACTCCGTAAAGAATTTTTGATTAACCACAAAATTATATATTAAAACTAAGTATTGTAAATTAGGTTAAAGTTATTTTTATTGAAATAATGCTTGCCGGCGGGGTCTGGGTAAGAGTGACGCATTGACGAAATTTCGCGAGAATTTAGAAACTTTTTAGAAACTAGCGGAACTTTGAGAACACTGAAACATTCCAGAATTTGCGACAAAATTATGGGCTTCCTAGAATACTGTAGAAATTTCTCGAAAATTAAGAAGTTTCTTGAAAGTTTACTAAAACTTTCTAAAACTAATGTGTTAAGAGAAGATTTTTACAACTTCCAGAGATACTGTTCTTTTTTATCGACGATAGACCAATGGCTGTCTACTACCATAACCGCGAAATTCTTACACTTGGACTCATACGTATACTGATTCATTTGTACTAACACAATAGATCTTTTAAAATATTATTTGATAAATGTATATAGGTACAACATGAAAATTTTAAAACGAAGAATTTTTAAATTTTATAATCTAATATATATTTCATTAATAACAATAAATAGTTTTCGATAGATAGAAGGAAAAGTGCAGGTTTTGTGTATGAGCAAAATGGGTTTTGAATCTGGAATGGGCGACTTGAAAATGTTCAAACGAGCAACTGATTACCGAATTGATTGTGCCAAGACGAGCTTACAATCGGCCCCAGTGCGACTCCAATTAGGGATATTCATTAAATTAGCTGAGAGGAACCCGGCTTTAAATCATTAACAAATACTGACTGCCACGGCTACCACGCGGCTTGCCGTCCCTCGTTGCGGCGCGCAGACTACGATGCGACGGTATACAATGTCTCCAATTAAGGGAACAAACCCGATCTGCGAGACTCCTATAGCCCCCTCCCCCCATACACTCTACTAATTAAACCAAACGAGCTACTATTATAAATAGCGACGAAGAAGGCTGTTCGTTTGACAGTTTGTTGTGGACGTATATTCTTGAAATGGAAACGTTACTGATGTGAAAGTCCGAAACTTCATTTTATATCTGCCCATCATTAATGGTCATAATTCCAAGTAAATTACAGTTATTCTTTTGAACTTATAGTTGTTTTGGCAAGGAATACAGGAAAGTCCATCAAAGAAATAATGTCTGAGGGAGAAAAAGACCCGAGAACGTACCCAGTAGCATGGACATGAATGACACCTTATTAACATCGCAAAAACCTAAAGGGAGACTGAAAGGAGCCTTCTGCCTTAAGCTCTTGCTCTGCTGTAAGTCTAGAGGGTCAGTCGAAGAAACTGCCCACTCGTCAGAACTAATAGAAAAATGGAAATGAAACAGGCAAAAATATTATTTTCAAGAACCTTCCGAGAGACCTGGTCTAGCGGTATGATATCACATCAGGCACCTGTTCAACTTCAGCTTTGCATGCGTTGATCTCTAGTTCTTTTGTGGTTTTCTAGAATTGTTTAGGTACTAGCTTGGGCTCTAGTATTACATTTGATTTTCTACTGTCATCATACCATCTGTTTCGTTATTTCCGTCAGCTGATGAAAATTAAACACAATTAAGTTATTGAGAAAAGTCTCATCGGCGTCGATACAAAATAAAACCCACGAAGCTGAAAACCCGATAAAGAACCTAATGATACAGTAACTAATACACAGTTAGCTTTAAATTTTTTGGAATTCCTTTTAATAGAGATTAACTAAGACGTAGTAGTGTATTCGTAACGCAAGGGGATTATTAGTATTATTAAAACCTTTTTCATTTTACCGAGAGTATTCAAACAGATTACTTCATCGAGCCCCCACAAGGTAGATTTAATTGTAAGTTTATACATGCGATAGGTTTGCCTAGTGTTGCCCAAACGCAAGAACAAGACGAGACTTAGCCAGTCTTGGTCTTGGTCTTGCGCCAATACACCTGGTCTTGGTCTTGCGCTCCCAGTCTTGGTCTTGGTCTTGGTCTTGCGCTCCCAGTCTTGGTCTTGGTCTTGGTTTTGCAGCAAGAGTCTTGCAAGTCTTGCAATTACCTATTAGTCTATTACTATTTATTAAAGTTTACTTTAAATCCTAGAAAAACGTATTAGAATTGGAACATTGTGAGCTTGAATGAATATAGCCATAGTAAAGATCAAGCAGATTAATAAATAACTGAAGATTTGATAAGAAATTCGAAAAATCAACTGACCTATATGTCGTTTTCCATGGAAGTAACTGTTTCTTAATAAACATTTATGATCCTTGCTTTCTACCGCGCCGCCTCGCCACGTGCCGGCTCTATGATAAGGATGCCGCCGCAAATCAAACAATAATATAAAGCGTGTAAAAAAATTCGAAATTATTTTGCATGAGTATACCTACACCCTATGGCGGCAATCAAATAGTGTCAAATGTTATGATTTCGGCGTGGCGGCAACGATTGTTTTAGATTTCAAAAGAAGCCGCCGGCGCGTGTATCATAACCATGTACTTCCGAAAAGCGGCAAATTTCTTTGAGAAGTAAGTACAAAACCTTTGATGCCGCATTATCAAAGTGCCGATGGTTAAAACATAACTATGCATGCACTCAGTTTGATTTTAATAATTTTTTTATTCGCTATGTTTATGGTATTAGTCGTAATGCGCATAGGTCCAGTTTTTCATATTCTTTGATACAGTTTTTTGCGTCTCATAGAATTCCTAAGCGTACCTACCTATACACCGAACTGTTACACCTAACTACTCAGTGAAATAGCGCTAAGTCCTAGCTGCAAGACGCAAGAGTCTTGCAGGCTATGTCTTGTTCTTGCTCAAGTCTTGCACGGTCAGTCTTGGTCTTGGTCTTGCTAAAAATACGCGGTCTTGTTCTTGGTCTTGGTCTTGCAAAAACGCAAGAACAAGACCAAGACTGCAAGACCAAGACTGAATTTGGGCAACACTAGGTTTGCCCCTTAAGATCCAAATGAAAACCCCATAAGGTAATCTTCAATTCTAGTATCACCACTTTTTTGGTGAGATTTTCATGAGAAATCTACGGGGAAATTCCTATATAGCCATGCCCTTCATTAGCCACATGAGGCCCGCACACTACATGGAGGCATGCCCCCTATAAACTCTAATCGTGTATATATATCATATTATCGTGTTCATGAGCCCAAAGGTTTTTTAAAGTACCTTAATACAGCGGAGTTTTTCAATTTCGCATTCAAAAATTTCGCTTCCTTCAGAATTGCTATGCACATTGGTAATTTTGATTGAATTCCAACTAATCTGGAGTGTCAAGTGATTTGACGGAAGCGGTATAACAGCGTCTCGTGTTTACACTTGCAGATTTCGCACAAATCCAGCTTCGTCGCAAATACATCAGTTTACCTCATCGACTGTTCAAATACGACTTCGACACATTAATAATTTAACTTGACTCGTCATTTTGTACATGCCTTCTCCGTACACGCTGGAACGTATATCGCTCGAACGAGGGAGAACGAGAGATAGATGCAAGGCATAAGAGGAGGAGAGTCACAGGCGTAATTAGTCTCCTGACCTGTTAATGCACGGTAGTTAAATTGTTCCAGATTGCTATGAACCCGTCGGTCGTTGGCGGGACGGACGGAATAGTCAGAGTGCTTCTAGATTAGCGGTAGCACTTGCATGCGCTACCTGAGCAACAGCACTTAACGGGTACTAGTACCTGCTCTCGGTGAATTTAATTGCGTTTTGCCACCTTTGCCGTAGCGAACAAAAAGCCGTATCGTTGCAGAAAGGGACAAAAGGAAAGCTCACGCGACCCGATTGGAAACGACGCCTTGTGTCGCGTCGTGTCGCGTCAAATTATCCTTGTACTTGTTGGAACAGAAGTAAAATAGCGTCGTTTTACACATACACAGAGAAAAATAAAGTTAGATAAATGAACGGAGTACGTTTAAATCCTACTACTTTAATCGCACACAATTGTTTCTGACAGTTGTAAGTTAAATTATATTAGTTTGTGAAAATTCTTTAATCTTGTCTGTTTGAAAGACTATTACGTACTTGTTTGTAAATGATACACTGTAAAATGTAGCATCGCACTACAGATGGCGTTTACCGCGCCATTTGTGGTATTTTCTAAAACGCGCTGTTAAGACAGCAGGTAAAAGTTGGTCTGTATTCTGTCGTAGCTGTCTGAGACGCGCTGTTGAGATCCAAAAAGATCGAAATCGCGATCCGCGTCTGACAGTGTCAACAGAATACAGACCACTTCGAATAATTTTATTCTTCTAATATATAAAATAATACCTATGTCTTCCATATACATTCGTGACATTTTAAAGTTCCTTATTTCGTAAAAACGTAATGCAATATTCCCGTTCTGGGTAAGTGTTTCTATAAATTTTATAAGTATCATATTAAATCGGTTTAAATGTCTTTAGCATATCCGTAACGGGTTGGATAGCCTGTCGTTAATTAAATAAAATTACGTGTAATACCTTCATAGTTAGGTAGTTACTGAGATAGCATGTTGTTCACAGATATCCATTCTTAAATTTTCTCATTAACATGGTTCCGTAGCTCCTTTGTGCTGCCTCAGTAAATTAGTAGTGCAGTGATAAACGACGGAAAAAGAAAACGGTAACGATAATAGATACAACACCCTCATAAGCAAATATTGTACAGAGCGTGCCTGGTATCGTTCATAAGTATAGTGATTACTCGTTTCCACGGCGCATCGTGGCGCTGCTGCATTGGTGGCGTCGCGGCGCGTCTCGAAAATGGCCGTAAATTTAGTGTAGATAAGCCCTCGAAATGGATGGTATGTCTGCTTGTGCAGTAAAGGGCTCGCGAAATACGCGGTGTTCTTTAGCTGCCGGAATGCTAAGGAATTCATTTTCTAGCTCAGTTTCCTATAAAACGAGCTGGGGTATGTATCTTCCGTGCCCTTGGGCGTGATAATTACCATCGCAGGCGTTGTTTTGCTGGCAGAATCTTTAGACTTGTCTAACTACCTGCTTGCTTTACTTGCTCGATCTTGGCTTCATGGGCAACTTTATTATTACATTAACTACGATGCGAATCAAAATTACCTTCTTTCAACAAACCTGTTTAACCTTACCTTAATTGGTTAGTGTGCGCTAAAATCAAAATTCAATCTATTTAAGACGAAATGTACACACGTAATGCTTATCTCCTAAAAACTAGCACGGCTCTGCAAATCTACACCGTTTTCTTACTACATTGTCCAAGTAGATTTATAATCATCGAAAATGATTTGTTAATAATCTTAAAAAGAAGGAAATATCATTGATTTGTGCTTCTAGCCTCTAGCGTATTTGATATGTTTGTAATGTAAATCGGTGCAGCTATTTCTTCCGATGATACAGCTTTCTGCATTTAGCTTACGATTAAAACGTTTAAATAGAAACACGGAATTACACCTGAGGAGTGCTTTTGATACCCAGTATGTTATCGTTTTATCAAAATTTAAATCAAAGTGGCGTAGTTGACTTATTGGGCATGGTTAAATGTCAATACTTGATCAAGAAAGAAGCCTGACAATATTTTCATTGTAGTGAAAAGCAATAAAACCGATTTATATATGGATTAAAAATAATAATATTAATATTTGTGTTTTTTAATTAGCATATTTGAAGTTACAGCGAAAATGAAATACTAAATTACGCAAAAAGATTTTGGCCTAGGTTTCCCTGAGTGGCATATGAAAAAAAGGTTTAGGTTAGGCTATGGTGGGAAGGGTATCTCTGATTACACTTTGATTCATAGCATAGTAACACCACGATGTGGAGGATCGTGATGGTCAAAAGGTAATGTAATCGACAATTTGCCCATCCGTCCTAGATGGGTTCAATCCTAATATGAATAATGATTGTATGAACGAATTATGGTTCGGTTTAGTCGGTTTTATTAGTTGTAACGTAACTTAACCAGTTTAATTGGACTTAGTTATTTTATTATCTGTTACTTTGATCTCGTGGTTTGTATTTTTTTGACCGCGCTCATTATCGTTCGACTGTAAACTTAATTAGCACACACTCTATCGTTAATAAAAGTCGCACTCCCGAATAATGCGGTAGGAAATGAATGAATGCGTCATTACTTTGTTAAGTGAAAACCTCTTTCAACCACAACGACGTTGCCGCCGCCGTCGCGTCCGTTGACGTCGTCGACGACGCCGTTACAATTTCTGTACGGAATTTCTCGCGAGCTTGCTTCGGAAGTGTAGTTTTCCGACTGGCATAAGTAGATAAGGGTAGGCTTCATGTTTGCACAATAAAGCGGTTAATGAGGGGATGTGAGCTAATACATTGCTCCCTAGTTTCCACTTCAGGTTCGGCTGCGGTATTATGAACGACGTTCCACGGCGGCCTTCTAATAAGCATCTCCTCAGTTTGATACTTTCATTTATAACCATGTTGTTCATGTTCTTTATATCGGTCGCACAGTGATACGAAATAACAAAACGTATGAGTTCATCGCCCAAGTTGTTAAACAATGTTTTTTTTGTATCTATTTAGATTAAACTTGCTAACTTGAAATAGATATTAACAACCCTATGGAACTAGTAATGAGCAAGGCAAGACCAAGATTGTCCCAGTTTTAACATTGCTTTTGCTTATTCGGTCGTGTTTTTGTGTATAATATATAATTCTAAGCACAAATTTTTCTATTTACCGACACAATAATTATTTTAAATGATAAAGTTTGCCGGTAGTTGTGAGAGCTAGAGAACTTACCCTTCCTACAACGCATAAGTTGACCTTTTGGCAAAAATGTACAATGTACTTTAATGATGTGAAAGTATCGAAAATTAGTTTGTCTCTTTATTTCAACTATATGTTATCCAGACATAGTAACTCCGAGGAGAATATTGTAGATCCGTTTTTTCAAGCAGTAGTAAAGTTTCTTTTTTTTTATTACAGTGGATTGCGAGCTTGGTTATAGCGACCATTTTGCTATAGCGACGTTACATCTAAATCCCTTGAATTTAAAGCATACATTAGTATAAAATTCATGTGGCTACAGCGACTTCGGATGTAACGCCGAGTTCGTCTGTAGCGACTGTTTTTTAATTAATCGTTTGTAACAAATCCCTAGTAATCCCATGCAGATATAGCGACCGGAGACACAAAGACAAGACAAAGATACAAAGAGCTTTCTTATATCCTGATTACATCCACACAGGTAGTCAGCAAGTGTGGTGACCTTTACCGTTTGTTTATAGATATTAACCAGGTAGATAGGTAAGGGTGTACGTTAAAACGGTTCAGTAACAAAGTGATATTCTGAGTAGCAACTGTGTTTAGTAAAGTTTTGAATAAGTGACACCAAGATGCACATTCACTGTAAGAAAAAAAGGCGGAAGTCAAATCAAAATTGAAAAACGGTGAAAACTATACGTACGTATCTGTATCTCTACGTTTGCCTGTAACGACTTCTGGATATAATGACGAAATTATAGTGGTCCCTTCGTCGTCGTTATATGCGGAATCCACTATTTTAGTTTTAAAATGCAGTAAAGCAAACAGAAAATTGCAAATACAAGAAATCTTTTATTCCAAGAGATAAATGCATGTACCGGAAGTAATAATTTTTCGTGTAGACCAAGGCTGCAAGAGCAAGACTTCATGTTTCTGATACAACTTCCGTAATTTTCTTATCAAATGCCAAATGTTTTCTTACTAGGTAGCGGTGTAGTTTTTCTGACAGTGCTTTTCTCTGTTTCAGCCACTGTCAGTTAGTTGGTTGTTGCTTCTGTTAAGTCCCTACTCAACCCTGAGCTTCCTACTTCTTCCCCCCTCCCCCTCCTCTTTCTGTATGTATGTGTTGCTCTTCTTCCGTTACGAAGGAAAACGAATAAATTGGACCTCGGCTTCTCCTCTAATTTGCCATTTGCCACTGTTTGTTATTCGGCACCGCGCTCTTCGCGTTCCCGTCGAGAACGGAACACCGAATGCATGGTTAATATGCCTTCTTTCCTCTCCCTTTTTGTAAATTGAATCTATTTCGGTGCGGAAATCGACGAAACTGTTGTTGTTTTTATTTTTACGGTGCTCTCGGAAAACAAAAAAAAAACAACGCTCAGCTGTAGTTAATAACAACGGTTTACCAACCTCATATTTTCTTGCGCGAAAAAATTGGATTTTATTTTTATCTTTTATTTTCCAAGAACGATTGATTTGCTAAAAGCGTGTACAATAGATGAGTAATAGTTGGGGAGGTAAACGCTTTTTGTAATGTGTAGTAATTTGTTTCACTTTTTTGTTACGTATTTGCCAACTGTCACGTATCACTTTTTTATCTTTTGTTAGATATACTTACTTCTAGATGTCTACGTTGTACTTTGTTAAGGGAAGCTAGTGAATTTTTCATTTCCCACATCGCAAACTGGTTAGGTGGTTCGACCATTTTCAAAATAAACGTTCCTCGTTTAATTTTCTGCTGCTGCTTATTATTATTATTTTGAGCGTTCTTCTCTTTGTCTTTCCGAGAAAACATTATTCACTCGTTTATTGCTGTCGCAATTATTTTTCCGTTTTTAGGCAGTCATCTCGACCGTTCTAATCTTCTCGGAATTGCGGGGCGTATTGTGTTATGATTATTACTTGATTTAACTGCCTCAATAAGAACGATCCCTTTTGTTTCCCCGTTTCTGCGCAAATTGTAATGAAGCAAATTAACAGAAAAACAACGGCCAATAATTCTTGAGACTTTATTTTCGCTTCTATTAATTATTTAAAAACTAGGTACGAATTAATTAATTACGATTAACATAGAAACAAACTCATAATTGATCCTTTGAAGTAGTTATCGGGTTTGGAATGAGATTAGTATTTTTTATTGCATTTTCAGGAAGTATATACTGTTTAAATATACGAAAGTAACAACACTAGTTATCACTACCTATCATAATTTTATATTTAATTGCAAACGTAGTCTAGACTAGACCTCTTTTTACCAGTTCAACATTTCTTCTGTAGGCATTCATTACAAACATATGTCCACGTATCTACATATGCGAGCGTCGTCGTTGACGTCACTGAAACGTAGCCTAAGTCTATACGGTTGGTAGTTTTTATCGATCGTCCGTCCGGATCAATTCCACTAAAAGCTGCGTCCCTAAAAATAAAATTATTTAGTAAAGTAATGCACGCCATTTCGCCGAAGGCAAGTAAATAAGATGAATCATGGTCTATGCCAGCCGCGCTGCCAGTCGCCTTTCATAGTTGTGGATCGACCCACTTTATTTCGAATTTAAGAAGCAGAACGACGAAGGTTCTTCCTCTTTTGAGAGCGCTTTCAATTATTGTGTAAGTGCAAGAAGGGCCGCCGTCGTTGTAATAACCACGCTGTTCTAGACGAGTTGATAACTTAAGCTTAAACGAGAATATGAAGCAGAAAGCGTCGTGATGCGTCGCGTTGTCGTCGCCGCCGCGACGCTATACTGGAGAAATACGGCACAGCCAAGTAACAGACGAAAAGGAGACAAGTTGCGGCTTGTAATCCTGAGGATAGATTCCAGTTTACGATTCGTTATTCTCCGAAGGTATCAACGGTGAATACAATTTAAATTGAAAATGAAAGGTGGCAGCCTCCCATGGCAAATGATAACATCCTATCCGTTTGATTAACGAGCTTGCTATGAGCACAATATGTAAAATAGCAAATGTTTCGTTTATTCAGTTTGAAGAAGGGTGGTTGACAGCTAGCAGTGTCATTTATTAGAAGGGAATAATGCGGTATTTTTCTTTTTGTTCATATTTGACCTGAAGCTTTTAAAATAGGCGAATGATGAGGATACCGTGGATAAGAGAAGATTTAGAAATGAAGAGGCATTAGAAAGAACAGAGGACTCTATGAAAGTCAATAAGAAATGGGCGAGATAGGTTAGTAGGACACCTTCTCAGGCATGAAGGTTTAGTCAGAGACATATTAGAGGCAGAAACGGAAGTTAGGAGGGGTAGAGGTAGACCTAGATTAGATTACTGTTCGCAAATAGTTAAAGATGTGGGTTGTTCTAGTTTTAGCGAAATGCGAAGATTAGCTCAGGAGGTGCGTGTCCAACCAGCCTTAGGACTGATGACCTTATGATGATGATGTAGTAATATCTTACTTAAATTAATTGCTTGAAATTTTGCGTTATGTTCATTTAAGAACTTAAATACGTAAAACTTATTTATATACAAAGCATTCAATAAAATCTAACCAAAAGTAGTAGCTATGTAACAGTATTGATGGTTCTTAGTTAATCTTGTCGGTGTTGATTGATAATAATCGAAATATTCAATACTAAATAGGGTGCCAAATCCTGGAATCCAGAATATCAATAAATTCCTTTATTTTTTTTAGTAATCATGGGAAATTTACTATCTATAATGGGTATTTAGAGTTCAATTTTACAAAAAATAGGCTACTGTTTAATTGTTTCATTTAATTGCGCATTTTGCATCCAGTCTTCGATAGTAATTCTGAAATAATCACAGGTTGTATATTTTGATCTTTCAATTGAAAATGCCGACTAACTTCGATTATTTACCTTCCTTGTATTTACATAGTCATGGAATATTCTCGTAGTTTTCTGGAAAATATCACTGGAACCTTCTCGCAATTCTTTTTCATTTGAAGTCGTATGTGTGTCGTGTTTATACCTATGTATGTGTTGGCAGCGCTGAACATAGTTCTTACAATTGGTGTGAGAAAGAGAAATTTTTATATATATTTTGTAGTCCAGAGAGTTCACGAGAACCTATAAATTTTTATAATTACCCTATACTTTTTTTGCAAATTCGCATTAAAATGTATTGCTTGATTTCTAATATGCCATAATAAAACATAACAAATGTTGTGGAATAAAATATCGCCTCGACAGTACATTGCGCCAACGAAAGAAAAGCAAGTCTATAATGCATTTTGTCGTTTAACATTATTATTGCAGTTAGACACAAAGTGGCTATTTTAAGCGCTAACCGAACATTATTACTTCTTGCATATCGTGTTCCACGAATACTCGCAGGTGATTCCAGTTCTGAAAATAGGTATCTTTCCATCTGTCGGAGACTTGACGAATGTAGCGATGGTGCCCTAATTATGGAGCACGGTGAATAAACTTAACCCGGAACTTACCTTTCACGATCTGGGGCCACTTGAATGGCCTTACAATTTCCGTTGTCCCAACACACTTTTACAGATACAAAAAAAGACACGTTTTGTATGCGAGCAACTTGATACTTAGCTGCTGCAGCATTCACGAAGAAAATTAGAATGTACTTATCTATCAAAGGAAAATGAATTGTCTTTACTTTACCTGTGTGTTGTAAATGATTACACAGTTAATGAAATAATTAACTACTTGTCAAAGAAATCATTCAATCAAATGCGTGTAAGGTACCATGTAATCTATCGCAAAATGAAATACATGTTGCGTATAAAATTTAGCAGTGGGTGGTACTAAACTAAAAAAATTAAGCGCTTCTATGTTTCAAAAAACGAAATTTCATGAGCATCAGGTACAAATTGATTATTAATAAAATTAATTATTCATCGAATCAAAATTCTCAATTGAAAAGTATGATTGCCAATCAAATCGTTCGAATCTGTTTTTTTTTGTTCAGAACAATTGTTCACAGAAACAAATCTTAAACGTTTTGATTTTGTTTTATGTCAGTAGTTATTCATTTTTTTCTAATTACAAATGTGCTGATGAGTACATATAATGTATGATACTTAGAATTTATTTTAACAAAAATGACTTGTAATTTTTTCGTTTATTCCTTTCACGTTGCTAACTTTATGGAAGATGTTGATCGCAGTGATCATGAGTTTGCTTACGTGTTTGGACACGTGTTTAATAATTATATAAATCAAAGGCGTACACGTTCGCGAAGTGAAAACCAATAGAGCCCACCTGAACAGAACAAAAATCAGGCCAGAAACAGCCACGGCTGTAGCAGCTTTATTTACGTCTGAAGCTAATATTTCAGGAAGTTTTATAACCCCGCTATATTAAACCAGCACTGCCAACGTGTAGTCGTGCCACGACTGCTAGGAATCCACTATTTTTAATTCTACAGGAGTGACAAATTCTCAGCAGTAAAGTATTCCCGGTGATCCCATACATTACGCAAATTCGTACGGTTGCATGTGAGGATAGCCTGGATCCGTTAAATTTATGGAACTATCCATCGCTTATAAATAATTTCAAACGCCTTCTTTAAATGTAAAAGAATACGTGTGTGTATGGCTCCATTACACTGCTTCTCGTTTTGAAACGATATTGTGCAACTAATATCCGCAGTGGTAATGTAATAGGGACCTATTTGTTTCAAGCATTGAAAAAGGGGCTTTTCTGAATTACTTTTTACCCTTAAAATGTCTACTTTTTGCATAAACCTGCTAATAACAACAATTAGAAGAATAATCACACCTATAACGAACACTTTTAACAAAAATATTCATTATTAGAAAAGAAACAGCTTAAATAATTGACATTAATTAAAGTGTATTTTCAATTGTTTGGAATCTAGAAAATTTAGGTCGCGATTTCATGTTTGTGAAATAGTCCAGGAATTTAATTAATTTTCTTGAGAATTTAGAGTGTTTATTATAATTACATGATAATTCAATTGGGGAAAATAATATTCGTCAGAAAATGCATTTTTTTTATAGTTTCATTTATGTGATCAATTTCTTCTCAAGAGTAGTGAGAATGAGATGTAATAATAATGTAAACAGAAGCACTATATTATATTAATATTCTACATCATGTATCTACAGTTCTAGCGTAGGCAAGTTCGTAATGATAACACATATACAGATGCTATAGCGGAAAAATATTCATCGTGCATTTTCTCAACGTAATAATTAGAAGAAAAATCGTAAAAAAATATATGAACATTTTTATGTATTTTGGAATTAACTGACTATTAAAATGTCTACTAAAAGAATGAAACTTCTTAGCTGGCCCACTCATTGTACATAGATATGTGTATACACCATTTAAAATGTGATTGTGAATTGTATTTATGTGTCTTATAATACCTTATATTTGTAACTAATTAAATATTACACTTTAAAGATGCTTGATCTTTCTTTGCTTTTTGCACTATCATCAATCTATTGTTAAGTGACCAAAAAAGGAATAAAATATATCATGATAAAGCTTTAGAACTTAAATGCTTTGAATTGTAAATTGATGGCCTAGTTTCTATATCCAGGATATTGTCCCTCGGTTGGCATTTTTAATTAAAATCTCTTGGATGTTTTGAGTCTATTGAAATGTCGTCGTACGGTTACACATAGTATGTGGTAATAGCTGTGACATAGTCTAGATGGGTGTATCTTTCTATCAGTCGAAGAATCGATTTAGTGGTTGCAGAGATCATCTCCTACATATAAACAATTAAACAAATTTTACCTATTTATGCATCATAATCATAATAAGTCGAGAATCCATATATTTTCTCGAAAATACTCTGGAACCCCATCTTGGTTCAATTCAAGCCTATAATTTTTTATAAGGTACGTATAAAGGTTTAATGTAAAGTTACCGTTGTGTGATATCCTACAAGACGGGGTGCGAATTAACCTTAATCAGTAAACACCTGCACCATTGAAACCAGAGTCACCTCGTCTGATACCACGAAACTAGACAACCGCGCTGCGAATTTGATATTGTCGTATTTTTGTTACATGTGCGCGCGCAACTTCCGTTGCGTGCTAAAACTTTATTCTCAACGATAAGGCGTATCTTCAGACTTAACTGCTTTAGTTTATAAGATGACCGGAACAGGTCCATTTATCTAACCGTCAATCTGCTATTTTGTTATACGAGCACATCCGTGAGCGAAGTGGATGTCGGAATCTTATTGTTGCGGAATAAATAGCATTGCGCGGATAGTGTAAGGGCGTCGCAGCGGAGCGTCGTCGTCGTCGATGGCGTCGTGCATCAAGCAAACAAGCAAGCAGGCAGTAGCGGAGAAATTTAATTTCTATCGACTGCACAATTTGCCGTGGCGTAAACTTTTAAAGCGCGGCCGCTTGCACACATACCGATAAAATTCCCTATAAAGGAAGTCGTTATCATATTACATGACGCGGCTTTTCGTTTACAGAATTAGAGCGGATTTATTTCGGCACTTCTCGAGACAGTGCTTTCCGCAGCGCGGTAACAAAATGTTTTTAATTACGGAAGTGAACATTACGCCCATTCGCATCCGACCGTTTAAACAACGAACAATACTACCACAATTTTATTTCTCTTGCATTCAACATTGAGCCTCTTCTCCAACATTTTTTTTTTTGTATTATAATCCACTTTGGAATTGAAGAAAAAGTTCTAAAAGCTAATCAATTTTCTCCTTGTAAACGTTATCATTTGTTGTTGTAAATTGACTGTTTTCACTGATTGATTTTTCCGAAGAAAATTAGAAATTTGAATTAAAAAGACATTTTATACTCGAATCTTTGAGTGATAATACGTTTCAATAAAAAGGCCTAGCCAGATTATTATGGAAAATGACGCTCTGTCAAACACTTTTTGAAACTTTGGGTTCTAGTTGTTCTCGACTTATAGACCAAAAGTATCAATAGAGACTGAGTCGTAAAAACTCATGTTCTTGAAATTTGGTCCCTTCCGCAAGGACTTCCGACGTACCTACCTACAATTTTACCTATTATACGTATTGAATACCATACGTTCAAGTATAATTGGGACTGTTGGATGAAGTCAATTGTTTTCGAATAATCACTTTCATCAATTTTTTCTCCTATGTGAATAAATTGAAACACTTTGAAACTTTAAAAGTGTATTATACAAGAAAGAACCATGAACATTTACAATTATAACTAGTTGCTTTCAGGGAGATTGTTGCACTGAATTCTTAATATTAAAAGGATAATAATTACACCTCTGATTTCCCTACCAACTACAATTTTAACAATAGAAATATAACCGGTAACAAATACCTATGTTGTTGATGTAAAGAACTACGAGGGTGGATTGATAAGTTTCCGGCCTGACCAAGAAAAACAAGGTTTTTAAAAATTTTTTTTTTTTATTTCTCAACATAATCTCCTCCAAGGCTGATACATTTCTCATAGCGGTGTTCCAGTCTATTAATGCCATCTCTATAGACTGATTCGTCAAGCTCCTCAAAATAACCATTTACAGCTTCGATTACTTCTTCATTGTCCGCAAATCTCTTACCGCCAAGCCATTTTTTGAGATTAGGGAACAGAAAATAGTCACTCGGGGCTAGGTCTGGAGAGTAAGGAGGGTGCGGCATCAATTCAAACTTTAGATCGTTGATTTTAGCCGTCGCAACGATTGACGTGTGCGCTGGTGCGTTATCGTGATGAAACAAGATTTTTTTCTTCGCCAGATGAGGTCGTTTAATTTTCACCTCGTGGCTCAAACGTTGCAATAAGTCTGCGTAGTATTGACCAGTGATAGTATTACCCTTTGCAAGGTAATCAATGTATATAATACCTCTTGCATCCCAAAAAACAGTAGCCATAACCTTGTTCGCCGAAAAAATTGTTTTTGCCTTCTTTGGAGTTGGTTCCCCTGGTCCAATCCACTGTTTAGACTGTTCTTTGGTTTCAGGAGTGTAGTGGTGGACCCACGTTTCGTCAACGGTTACGAATCGACGCAAAAATTCGCTTGGATTACGCTTATACAATGACAAATTTGCGGTAGAAATGTTTTTTCGAATCAATTTTTGGTCGACTGTTAGCAAACGCGGCACCCATCTTGCACAGAGCTTTTCCATATGCAAATGTTGGTGCAAAATATGTTGCACACGTTCATATGACATCTTACAGGTCTCAGCTATCTCACGCACTTTCAATCTGCGGTCTCCCAGCACTATTTGATGAATTTTTTCGATCATATCTGGAGTTGTGACCTCAACGGGGCGTCCTGAGCGAGGCCCATCAGAGGTGCTCACACGACCCTTTTTAAACTCGGAAACCCACTGCTTAACGGTTGAATATGACGGGGAGGATGTCCCCAGTGTTGAGTCCATCTCTTTTTTAATTTCCTTCGGCGTTAACCCCTTCAAATAAAAGTATTTGATGACAGCACGATTTTCCTGCTTTTCCATTTTTACGAAAACCACAGAGGCGTCTTGTTCAGCGTGCTGTCAAACCTACACTAGCAAGGAGATCGGGCTGAAACTATAGCTACAAGCTATCCAAGGATGGTACTATAGAATGTCACCTCAAGGTAGGCCTAGTGGCGTCATCTCTTGGTTAGGCCGGAAACTTATCAATCCACCCTCGTATATACATATATAAATCTAACTACCGATGGTACATTTAATTGTCGTATACTTTTAATGGGGTGGGTTCAATTGTCCTATTGTGTACGAACATTCCACAACCAGGTAAATATAAAAGTCACTGACACCATTGATGACAAAGATGACTTTTCACGACTTCCGTTGATACTTTTGATCTACAAGTCGAAAACTGCCAGAATTCAAAGTTTTAGACAGTTTGACGGATAGTTTTCTTCCGTAAGAATTTAGCGCAGTCCTTTCTTTAAACACATCCTAGTGTTTATAGAAAGTGTGCAGTCTTTTTCTGTTTCAGTAAATGAAATATGTAATTGAAACAGTTTAACGGCGCAGTAGCAGTAATAGAATCTAATGATACCGTTAAAAAGATATATCTCAATTGTACAAATGAAAAGTTCCAGTCTAAATTTCTCGCAAGACAATTGTTAAGTGAGTGTGAAATGGCTGGTGATTTATTTGCTGGCTCAAATACATGGCTCGGTCATCGGCCAAGTAAACTTTTGGCATTGTATTGTAAAATTGCCTGTCTAATGGGCAGCAGTTTCGATGCCATTTATAATAACTGTTAGTCATTCCAGGTACGAAAACTTTTTAAATATCATTCATAGTGATTTATTTTATTGTAGGCACTATTCTGGTAATTAAAAAAAGTGCGTCACGTGAAAATATTTCTAAAGCTTTCTAATGTAGGTAATAGATTACAGACATAAATTTTTGTAAAACTGAAACTGTTGCGGTTTAATAATTTAGGTAGGTTTTTCTCGAATATTAGTTATTGTTTCACTTTTTTGCTTAAGCCAAAATAATAAAGTACAGATTTTCATGGAGAGCAGTTGTTTATAACAAAAATGCCATCACTGAATACGTATCTGCAAATACGACGCGTTTTCGAATTTAAAATAGAATAGACGCAGTTAAAAATACCAGGGCACATAAAAATATAACATGGCTTGGCAGTAATTTGTATTTTTTTGTTGAATTTCTGAATCTCTGAAAAACGTGTGTTGTTGACTACTAAAAATATGGAAAAGGAAATTGATGCCAAATTCCTTAAAGGTTTTTGATGCAAATGTCTAAATTTATATAACTATTCATTGAACAAATTGCATATGATTACCTTATATTATAATCTAGAGGTACCAACTCAAAAAAAAAAACCGTTTAAATGTATTTGAAGCCTTTTGTAAATCCACTCTCACTAACGGTTTAAATTCGTTCACAATTATATTTATGAAACTATAGGTAGTGTCGGTTATTTTGAGCTTGAGAAAAACAGTGAATAAGAAGCAGCCGCAAGCGTCAGTAGGGTGCAAATTTTATCCCCTTTGTACAAACGCGTTTTCTCGTTAGTTTTATCAGGGGTTGAAAATTTCTCCCGTATTGTTTGCAGGTTTTACTGTCAAACTGATTTTTATCGCACGTTTTGAGGTGAATTGTTATTGACGCTAACTGACTTCAAATATGTACTTGACTTCATTCATATATGTTTGTCTGAACACAATAACAACCAAAAGCTGACTAAATTGAAAGCAACGGGATTTATTCGCTATAGTCTTTTTTGTGGATTTGCTTAGAAAATTATTTCTAATGAAAAATATAATAACGAGTTCATGAAAAAGGTTCTACATTAGCCAAAAGATTTCTTATGGTTTGCATTTCATCCATTAATGCTAGTTTGTAAACCGAGTGAACATTAAAGTTCGTAATAAATTAATTTTTAAAGAGAAAAATTTAAGTTTATACACTATATTTTCAAGTATTTCTTGAACTACCCAAGCAAGCACTTTAAGTCGTAATACCGTAATATGTATGTAATTTATCTAGAAAGTGTAGGAAGATTGTTTCTTTATATGGCACTTGTCTTAACTTTGTTTCCAGCAATAAAATTGAACTTTACAACGTTTGTTTGCTAAGGATTTAAGTAACACTTTGGTGTCTATTTCCTTATGGCTCAATGTTTCGCCGTTACTCTGTTTTTATTTGTATTTATTTTGACGGCTGCCATTACTTTAAAAATGCTCCTATTTCCATCTAGATTTTCGAAAAATACATGTCTTTTCAAACGATTGTGAAAAGACATAAAATGTTTCATGTTTTACTTTGCATACGTTCGTGATAAAGTAAGTAGGTTTTCATTAAAAAAAAAAAAACGTGGGTTGTTTTAAAACTCATTTTCCTAATCCTTTATGATACTTTTAACTACCCCGAACAAACCCTTTGCGATAAAATCTAAGTGGCACTTTGCTTTATTACTTTAAAAGTCGGCTGTAAAGACACCTACCTGCCTACATATATGAGAGTACTTTTGTGTACGTTATATGTACTGTGTGCGGGTAGTATTTATTGATTTATTCAGTTTGAAGGCGTCTCTTAATGTAACAACAACAGGACAGTCATGGGTGCATGGTAGTATCCTTAATGGTTATGTGCATCTTTTTGCTTTTTAAACGCAGAGATGCATTTAGAATGTTTGCGGAGCCTTTTCGCAAGTGAGACATAATACAGAAAACGACCCCAGCGGAAATGTTTCCCCTGTTCACAGCTTCTCAACGCTTTGGTGCGATAACCCCATGGTTGCTGCGTGTACGATTTGGCTTTGGTCGTACACAATATAAAGTTGTGTGTATAAATGAAGAGGGAAAGGGGATGGATCCTTGACGGAGATCCCTTTTTGCTTTTACCGACCGCTCGAATGTCGGAGGAGAGTACATTTATTAATAAGTAAACTAAACCGGTCAAGATTTCGAGATCCTCTCACCAGAAGGGGAGATGTAGTCGAACAGCTTCTTCTGAAACGAAAAATGTATTACGTAAAAAGGTAGAATCGGTCGGTTCCCATGCTATTTTGCTTTTCGAATGCATCTGAGCCAAATTAGGGTGGAACGTGGAAATAAAACTGGCGGCGACTGTGTAAAAATAAAAGTACTTTACCCAGTTTAACTTCAGAAATACAGCGGTTGTTTAAACGTACAGTCAAAACCGTTTACTACGACATCGTTTGGAACAACATACCGGTTATATTGACCAAAATCATAGGTCCCGGCTTAATTCTGTTAGACCGCCTTATAAAAAACACGACATTGCTTATTACGACATATCTCTTTAAGCGACTACATTTAACTGATATTTTCGGAGAATTATATCTGTTAGAACGACCAGCTGTATTGTAAACACTTGAATAGGTAACAGTATCCACATCTGGTACAGTAAATGACCATTAGTTTAGGGTCTATTGTAATTCTCAGAATATCTGCTACTGAAGCTAAGGAGTTTATTGATGCAGATAACTCTATTTCAATTTGTGCACCAGCTACCAGATGATATTGCATAAGAAGTACAAGAGGAAAATGACGAACAGGAAGAGATTGAAGAACAATTTACAGTGCCAACTTTGAATGATGGTCTCAATGCTGTCAGTGTATTACGAAAAATTGTTTTTTATTCTAATGAACAGCTTCATATGCAGAGAAATTATGATGATACATTAATTAAAATTAAACGTGAACTACAAAGTCTGTACGCACGACAGAAGTGTTCCAAACAGACTAAAATTCCAGGTTTTATTAATATAGAAAAATTATAATTATATGTGCGTAATGTCTTTTTATAATACTAATACCTTTTATGTAAAATAAATAAAATGTAGTTTTAATTTATTTATGAATATATTAATCATACTTTCAATAATAGGTATTAAGTACTTAATAATAACGGCTATTACGACTTTCGGTTTTTACGACCAAATATGAGTAGTCCCTTCGGTGTCGTTATAACAGATTTTGACTCTATTTCCATACAAAAGATGCAAATACTCTCTAGGTGATCTGACCCAGTTGTAGTTACCATAAAAAGACAACAGATCTAATTTCACGTTTAATATGTGAATATCATATTGGATCGTACGTAATTGGTCAAAATTTTTATTTGATTTTAATCACCGTGAAAAGATCATTTGATAAAATTTAAGCAGAAAGTAAATTGTTTGGAAAACTTGTAATTGAAATGCCACCTTAACGAAACACGTAACCCACTTGCATCTAATTAATTACCTCACACATCTTTAACTTGTTTTAAAATAATGTGTGGATGTAATTTACGAATTTCCAGTTTTCTAATAAGTACTTTTATGGACTTTATGGGCGATTGCTGGTCAATAAAATAATAATTATAATCTTTATACGTTATATCTCAAACGTAGGTATACCTTTGGTTTTATTTATTAAATAAAACTTTCTCTATACACCAATCGGTTTTACGATCTTGTCTGATTTCCACAACTTCTGAGAGATTGAAGAATTTTTTTTCCTCTGATATCTTTCTCAATGCGGGTCTTCTTGGAAAATACATTTAGTTATTTTCCTTTTTCCATCAAATATTCCCTTTATTAATCTTTTTGCTGTTCTTTTGGTTCACTACGAGTTTATAGTAAGTATCATTCAAGAAGATGGGGTTGAAACACTTAATTATTTCCCTTGTACTGGCTGAAGAGTTATTTTGGTGGTCTTCGTTATTTCTGACCCTGTCTAATAGCACAGGATCGGTTAGTAAGCAATGAGATTCATTCTGACGGAAAAATCACTAACAAAAGTAAGCAATCGGTTTGGGAAAACAGTGAACATCAATAAAAAGGCAAATAAGGATTACATATATATTCTTTTAGATTTTCAAAAGTGATACATGAATAAGTATAACATTGTCTTTGCATTTTGGCTCCACGTCGGTTTTTTCTTCGGACTCTAATAATTTACAGAGACAAAATGTCACTCGTATAAATCTAACACAGCAGGAAAGGGAAGCTTCGTAAAGCACAAATGTACACTACTGCACGACGACATAGAGACGTAGCCGTAGCGTCGCGACGCCTCTGCAGACTAGATGTCTGAGTCATCGTTGTACGTTGGCGATGCCTCATTGTGACGCTCCCGTCGCACAGTATCCTACAATGTAATCGAAATGATGCAAAGTACAAATATATTCTTTGATAAAAGCTTCGACACTGATTAATTCGTTATTAATGTTAAATGAGATGTAAAATATATAAATAGCCAGTATATATATACACATGATAATAATTGTGTATTTATTTAAACAATGTTTTCGATTACGTACGCTGCTTCTTTAGCGGGGGTACGGTACAAGTAGGGTTGCCACCTTTTTAGGCTATACATAAAGTATTTCTCGACTAAATGGTTCAAAAAGAAGTACTCAGCATAAATATAAAGTATTTTATCTTTTGTTTTTAAAAACATATTTTTTTTACACCTAGCAGCCAGTAACAAATTGCTGTCGCTCTTAAATACATTAACAGCCTCTAAATATGGCAAACAAAGATTTAAGTAAACTAAAAGTTCATTTTTAATTTGTTTTAATGAAGCTTTATTCCTGTCGCCCGCCACTTTGCGTTCATAACAGAGAATACTCTTTCTGTAAATGCTTGAAGTGGAACGGAACGGACAGCAAAAGTGACACTACTTTGAACAGATTTGGGAAATCAGGTTGTTTCGTAAATATGCCTTGCCATTTTTCTGTGCAATATTATTGATGTAAAAATACTCTGAATTTCGAATAATCGCTTACCAAATTACGATGTTTACTTAAGGCCTTAAATAAAGTATTTTTGCGTACTTTATGTGTCTTGTAAACTATAACGTACGCACAGTCGAAATAGAGTACAATACTTTATAATAAAGTACGGGTGGCAACCCTAGGTACAAGCCCCAATCACCGAATAGTGGCGATCTCCAAGATCAGAGCTACACCAATTCCGGTCATGTGATCTCGCTAATTTCCTTTTCGTGCTAAAATGTTAGTGTCAACGGCCCGGAAAGAATAAATAGAACATCAAAAATTTGTCTCATCAACTGGGTTCGGTAATATTACATTATTAAAGCAAGATTGTATTTATGCCCCTTCCAACAGAAACAGTGAAATTCCAAAAATGATAAGTTTTATATTGCTAATTCTCTAGTTCTTTTATGCATTGTATTAAGTCAAAAATATTTTGATACTGACCACATTTACGCATTTCATTTTGACCATTCTTTAGTAATTTGTTAGCACTGTGCAATATGTAAATTCTGCAGTCTTTTCTTTTTTCTCTTTCTCTTCTGTGTACAGAAAGCGACGAGTACATAACAGACAGGCTGCCAGTGGAGGATTTACGGGTTGACAATTGCCCAGTGCAAATGCCTTTGGCACCAGAACTATGTGCACGGCATTAGTACGCGACAGCTGCGGGCCTCTTGGGTGTAACCCCACGTCACTCACGGTTCTTACAACCGCATAAATCTAATGTCTCAAATACTTCTTCGTTACCAATTCAATCTACTTCAGCCAGTAAGCGATGAGAAATTCAATTATTTTGCCTTAAAATACAATTGTTTTATTAACGTTAGAACACTTCATAAATCCAAAATGGAATCAATTCAAGATAGTGGAGTGGAAAACGTCTTTTTAAAGTATTTACTCTGCTAGATATAGTATTTTACTAAATTAATGCTCTTATCAAAATCAACTCATATTTTTCGACAAATTGTGGATCATTGAAATATTACGTGATTAGTAATTCATAGTGGAGGTTAAAGGAAATGTGGGTAATCCGTAATTGTATACAATTCCTAGGAAATGTATATAATTCCTAAAATCGTCCGGAAATGTGTGAAATAAATTATATTAGACACATTTCCTAGGAAATCTATACATTTCCTAAATAGCAATCGGAAATGTATTACATTCAAGATGTCGATGGGTACGCGGTGATAGCGGAGCGAGGGGAGGGTATTCATTGTATTCACAGAAAGCATTAGTTTTGTACATTTCCTAGTTCAATATAGTAAATTCATACAATTCCTAGGAGATGTATGTATTAAAAAAAATCTTTGAAACAATATTTTATACATTTGCTAAATAGCCTCGGAATTGTATACAATTCCTAGATTTCGTACATTTCCGATAACATGGACACCACATTGCTTTGTAATAATCAATCTAATCATTTGTTTCTTTTGTTTCAGGTAAGAATTCCGCTTTAGTTATAAGAAACTTCCATGCCTCTGTTTGAAGTACTACGTATCCAACCCTTGTTCACAGTAAGTCCTTCAGTTATTAATCATCCTTCATTAATTTTCATTTAATTATACCTAAATTACTCAGAAAATTATCTTAGGCTACATCACCGTGCTTTTTTTTTTAATTGGTATTCAATATTGTGGTACTACGACACATTTACAAAATTTTTTAAATTTATTTTCATAGTTGTAAATTTTCTCAGAGATAATTTAGTGTAAATTAGGATATCAGGTATTTATTTACATTAAAAGGTATTTAAATTAATATAGAAGAAACCAACAACTGTGAATACTTGTACCGACGAAGTTTAAAACCGTTAAAGTTGCTTTTTATACGTGATACGTTAAAGAATGCTGAATGCGATTGTTTTCTATTCACATTTAAATTCGCCCTACCTGTCTGATCAGGTCGGTAAATCTCTTCCAACTTAACGAAATTAATTCGGGGATCCACACTATATTAAGGACATTAATTCAGGCACAATGCAACTGGTTTATCAGTTACATACATCTGCAGACTAATAATGGTAGGTAACAGATTCCAGGACGACTAAATTGGATTTACTTTTAAAAGATGAGTTACCGTTACAATATACGGTTGTGCGTACATAATGTGTAGGATCTACGAGATGAATTATTCTATTTATTCTTATCATTTTCTTAAGTAATTATACAATATTTCCAAGTATTATTCTTATGGTTCATTATAATAATTCGCGATCGACTAGTTCAAACTTATAATAGATCAAATCAAATATTTTTTTTTTAAAGACTGGTTCTTCAAAAATGCCTCTTTGTGTATAATTTGACGGCAGGGTAAAAATCACAGAAAGAAAAACCAGTTAGTTATATGTACTAGCATAATAAACGCTTTTAAACTGTTGGGAACAATTTTTGTGATGTGAAACATTTCTTGGCGCGGATTAAGGGTAAACTTCATCTCGAGCGTAGAATCAATATGGGGCGACGATTTTTAGAAGAAATTTACAACCATCAATAATTATAACCGACATAGTGGGTGAACGTGAATTTCCCACAAATTGTGTGATCCATTAGATTTTGACAAGGCCTTTTTCAAAAAATGATATCGACTTGTCGAATTGAATCCACGGCGCAGTTATGTAGGTGGTGATACGCGCTGCAATTTTTGTTTTATTCTCTTATACAAGAATATGCCTCTACCTTTGCATCTTTCTAATTAATGACTTTCTTTTCAATTTCGTTCTGTCATTTTCGGTTGGTCAATTGGTTCTGGCCATTCATTACTTTCCACTTGTTTGTTTGTTGACATCAAATAAAGTGGTGGATTAGTTTTTGTAAATATAAAACGACCGGACCCCTGCCGCACTTGATAATCACCTGTACCTGTAGATCATTCATTCCCCAACGGGACCTGTCCGACACGTGCCGAGGGTTTCGGACAAGTGTTTCTAGCGCGTGCCTATTCCATCCTGATGCGGGACCCTAGACGCCTCGTTCTCTATTGTGTCTAGAAATTGCCTTCTTCCATAATAGACATTTCGGGTGCGGCGCGTGCTCTTGGCCTATTCAAGTTGGAACAACATTTCAGCTGTGAATTTTGTGGATATCAGGTAGAGAGTTATTAAACGAGAATTAAAAAAAACAAAATAAAAGAGAAAGAGAAGAAAACGAAAGAAAGATAAAAGAGAGGAAATTTTTTGATATGTTAATTATTAATTTTATTGTTTTGAGAAATGTTATTCCTATGAATGCTAAAAATAGCAGTTATGTGTTATCTCAATCATTTATTTAAATTGAATAAAATAACTTTGGTGATTATAGTTTTAGTGGTTATAATCTTATGTTAAATTTATTCGAAAGTAACGTCGTTATTACTAAAATTAAACGAGAAAACAAGAATACTTATAAATACGCAAAAGAATGCTAACGTTTCCCTTATAATACAAAAATTAGAGACGCTTATTAGATTTTGTAACTAAAGGCCAGGTATTTTTGAAGTAGGGCTACCGTCTAACTAAAATAGATTCGTAAGGTTATTGACTGCTCTATTATTAAAACTGTGGCATAAGATGCCAGCACTTCTCACAAACAGATGATAAATAAACCACCACTTATCGGTTTTTTGATATTTTAGCGTTACTTACGTATTATGTTTATTCTAGTGTTAAACATACGATATGTGCTAGGTATTTTCTGTTATGCTGCCCACATAGTGTTACCAAAATGGAATTGCATGGCAACCGTTGGTTGCTCTTCTTAAAAAAAAAATGAAAAAAGATGAAACACTTTACAGGTGTTTATTTTAAAAGAACTTTTACAGTTAATTAAAACATTGTATTNCCATCATCTAGACACTTACCTTATTATTATTACTAATTCGTACCACTGTGCTTTACAAGGACGAGAAGACGAGATCCGGATGGATTCAAAGGCGAAACGTAGCGATCCAACGCGATAGAATGAAAGAAGGAGGAAGGAAGAAAGGAAAAGAAAGCCAGTTGGGAAGTTGTGCGCTAAATTTGTCAGCATGCAACAAGTCGCCAATTTCCGACTCAATAGAATTAAATTATACGCCGGAGAACTCGTCTGATTCCTCGTCCGCCGTTTCACTTTTTGATTACGGAATTACATTCGTATACACTCGCTATACCGTGTTCATTTACTCTCACTAACCGTCAGCCACAATAATATCTACTTATGTAGGTAAGTATGTACCCACATATGAACAGAACAGTTTATTATAGTGCATAATATGGATCTTTTGATAGAATTATTTACCTACTTTTAATTAGAATACTGTCTGAAACTAAATGCTATTTTTTATTATCCTCAGATGCACCATATGTATAAATTTGCATCAGATAAAAATTTTTCTAATTTTAGGGTGATATTTATTTCATTATTCTTTTCAATGATAATTCCTTTCTCTTTTCTTTTTTGATAATTTTCATTTTTGGACGGACTCGATTATGGAATCTGTCGTGTAAATGGATAAACAACAAAGTAGTAACGGTGAAAATTGGTGAATATTCACTGCACATTACTGAAAATCTAAGGGGTCGTTTTTAGAGAGAACCTTGTGTAGGTATTTATCCAAATTTAAAATATTCAAAAAAGTCAAACAGCCCACGTAAGAGGAGGCGCTATTTGGAAAGACATTTACAAGGATAATAGGTTGACAGAATAAATGGACAATTTTGAAGTCCATTAGTTCGACTACTTCTAATTCTAGTTTCGATCGAAAACCAACGCTCTTTTTGCTTAAAATTAGTCAACTGTAAGCCATCATCATGTTAGGAAAACTTTTGACAAAAAGAAACAAATCAAGTTTACCAATTGACACCGCACACATTGCTATCTAAAAGGCCAAGTCACTGCCGTTATGCATATCAACTTTTAAACGCTGGAGTTTTATGTGAGATATGATTAAAAACCAACCAGATTACACGACTTTAACATGGTCCATGGATTCTACTTATCATTCCATACATGTTATAAGATTTGTATATAGTTCATTCATCGCTGACTGTTGATTTAGCCTTGACATTTAAAGATTGTCCAAATTTTGGACAAGCATTGGCCAATGCTTGACTGCTCCTTTATTGGATTAAACTTGAGGAAAAGTTAATGTACTTAAGCTCGGCATTTGAAGATTTCCCAAACTTTCGACAAGCATTGACAAGCCAATGCTTGGCTGCCTCAGTATTGGATTAAACTTGATGAAAAGTTAATGTACACAGACTTTGTATTTGAAGATTGCTTTCGAAAAGCATGGATTAAACTGGGCGAAAAGTTAATGTACTTAGCCTTGGCATTTGAAGATTGCCCAAACTTTGGACAAATATTGAAAAACCAGTGCTTGGCTGCTGTAGTTTTGGATTTGGCGAAAACTTAATGTACTTAGACTTGGCATTTGAAGATTGTCCAAACTTTGAACAAATATTGAAAATCCAATGCTTGGCTGCCTCAGTATTGGATTAAACCTGGCGAAGAGTTAATGTACTTAGCCTTGGCATTTGAAGATTGCCCAAACTTTGGACAAGCATTGACAAGCCAATGCTTGACTGCCGTAGTATTGGATTTGGCGAAAACTTAATGTACTTAGACTTGGCATTTGAAGATTGTCTAAACTTTGGACAAGCATTGACAAACCAATGCTTGGCTGCCCCAGTATTGAATTTAGCGAAAACTTAATGTACTTAGACTTGGCATTTGAAGATTGTCCAAACTTTGAACAAATATTGAAAAGTCAATGCTTGGATTAAACTTGGCGAAAAGTTAATGTACTAAGCCTTAGCATTTGGAGATTTGCCATACTTTGGGCTAATATTGACAAGCCAATACTTGGCATCCCACTAATAGCTCAGGTTCGGGCTTATCATCAAGTTCGATATTTCCTACATGATAACTGGGCGGCCCTGTCGCAACTCGCTTCTAAGGCGAGCATTATCTCACTGAACCATTGAGTACTTTTCGAAAATAGGTTACGTACGCATCAGAGTATCAATGTGTACTCGTCACACGCGTTTTTCTCGGCTGTTTAAAAGTCAGCCATTACCGCCGGTCGAGTAAGTACAAATTTACACATCATTGCCATTACGTGTCACAGGCCTGAATAGTTCACAAAGGAAAAAAAAAAATAGTAGGTAATAACGTTTCGGAAATTAATAACTCTCTAGCTCTATTGTTAGCCCAGGTCTTGTTCATTTAAATTCGAGTTTAGTGGGCTGTAGATGTAATAACAATTTAATTGAAACGGCATAATCTTCTACACAATTGGTCATATAACACTAACACAATGAACCATGAAAATGTTACGGCCACAACCGTCCCGATAAGGGCAAATACAATTTTACATTAGTTTCTTTAATTTGCAAAAACAAAAGTCAAGTGTGGAGATAGTCATCGGCGATGAGTAGCACCTGTTGCTCAGCGTGCGAGTTCTTTACCGGCAGCGTAACCATATTGGATTGTATTTCAAATGCAAGCGTCATTTATTTTTTTTTTCTTTTTTGCATGAATCAACGAACGTATTGTTATCAACCTAATGCAGCGTTCTTTGAATACAAATTTTGTCTCACGCTCACGTCCATAAAACTATTATCAAGGACTTCTTCTGTTGACGGGTTTCGATCTTCAAGAAATTTGAGAAATATGATCATAGGCAACTAAGTGGTGCGTAAATTTTGTTGGTTCTGCTTCAGTAAAACGAAGTTAGCGCCACGAAATTTTTAATTTTTAATTAATAAGATGCCATAAGTTATAAAATTCGCCTTTTAATGCCATCTCTTAGTATAAAATTTCCCCAATTAAACCTTTTAGTGTTTAACAAGTCATTAATTGTTTAAACATTTTCAGAAAAAATAGCATTAACAAAATAGCCGAAATAAACGGCCGTATTTTTTAATTGCGTCAACTTAGAAGTTTGACTTTTTCACAGCTCCAAGGCCTGGCAGATCTGAATATTTGATATTAATTTCAACTCGATACATCCACGCGTTTCTGAGAATAAGTCTTAACAGACAGACAGACAGACGAACAATCCTAGCGATCCTAGAAGCTATAAGGATTTTTGTTTTCCTTTTCTCCTAATAAGAAATTATATAACTCTTGAACGTTGCATTATGGTTATTTTAGAATGTGCGCACCCCACTGCAATTCCCCTGATAACTTTCACTAAACTAGTTTATGTTCCCTTAGCTCCCTCCCTAAATTTTTATGTTTATGGGGAGAACCACTCGCTAAACGACAGATATTATTTGTTCCTTACTAACTAATTTAACAATGAAAGTATTACGGATCAACTGGTGGGTATTAAAAGGATTGTCGTTACAACTTTAAATTAATAATCCTTTATAGGTATAAGTGAAGTTTAATTATTCCAATATAATCTGTATGTTGTTCAGATTTTCAATGACTTTCCACTTTTCATTCACTACTTCCATCAGTTAAGAATTTTCAATAAACCAACCGTAGGGCTTTATAAAGAAGAGGAGCGATCTGGTACGATTGTTATGAAGTAATGGGGGAGGGTGGGATTAGTATGACACCGGAGCTACGTGGTTTTTCTCGGTATACATACGTATATTATTTAAAAAAAATCATATTCGTTGTATAGGGTTGTTCGGAAAGTCATTTCGTTTTTTCCCGACAGAGGATTTAATTGTATTCTTTTGCACCCAACTTCACATTTCAAGCCAGAAAGAAATTGACTGATGTGTATGGAGAAGGTGTGTTGACAGTCCGCCAGTGCCAGAACTGGTTCGCTAAATTTCGATCCGGCAATTTTGATGTCGAAGATGCACCACGTTCGGGAAGGCCGGTTGAAGCTGATAAAGACGCGATAAAGGCATTAGTTGATGTGAACCGGCGAATAACNCCGACACGTGCCGAGGGTTTCGGACAAGTGTTTCTAGCGCGTGCCTATTCCATCCTGATGCGGGACCCTAGACGCCTCGTTCTCTATTGTGTCTAGAAATTGCCTTCTTCCATAATAGACATTTCGGGTGCGGCGCGTGCTCTTGGCCTATTCAAGTTGGAACAACATTTCAGCTGTGAATTTTGTGGATATCAGGTAGAGAGTTATTAAACGAGAATTAAAAAAAACAAAATAAAAGAGAAAGAGAAGAAAACGAAAGAAAGATAAAAGAGAGGAAATTTTTTGATATGTTAATTATTAATTTTATTGTTTTGAGAAATGTTATTCCTATGAATGCTAAAAATAGCAGTTATGTGTTATCTCAATCATTTATTTAAATTGAATAAAATAACTTTGGTGATTATAGTTTTAGTGGTTATAATCTTATGTTAAATTTATTCGAAAGTAACGTCGTTATTACTAAAATTAAACGAGAAAACAAGAATACTTATAAATACGCAAAAGAATGCTAACGTTTCCCTTATAATACAAAAATTAGAGACGCTTATTAGATTTTGTAACTAAAGGCCAGGTATTTTTGAAGTAGGGCTACCGTCTAACTAAAATAGATTCGTAAGGTTATTGACTGCTCTATTATTAAAACTGTGGCATAAGATGCCAGCACTTCTCACAAACAGATGATAAATAAACCACCACTTATCGGTTTTTTGATATTTTAGCGTTACTTACGTATTATGTTTATTCTAGTGTTAAACATACGATATGTGCTAGGTATTTTCTGTTATGCTGCCCACATAGTGTTACCAAAATGGAATTGCATGGCAACCGTTGGTTGCTCTTCTTAAAAAAAAAATGAAAAAAGATGAAACACTTTACAGGTGTTTATTTTAAAAGAACTTTTACAGTTAATTAAAACATTGTATTTCAAACGAAATCTCAATTTTCATTTATTTATTTTATTTTTTGATGGAATGGTTTTCAATTGGAATATAATGTAGGTCATTCTCTGTATTTGAGCAACACATTATTTGTGAATGCACGGTTATAATAATTATTTACCTGTAGTTTTTTTTTTAAGATATCCTAGCGCCTTTGTTTTTGTAAATTTTTATTTGTTGTACGAGTAATCTAGGATTTTAGTAAAAGAATGTCGTGCGACAGTTGGTTCTGGTATGAATTATGATACTTTTGCAAATCTAAAGTGTATTGAAAACACATAGATTATCATACCGTTATGTTGAACATGTGTAACGTACAGCTTTACCAAATTCTGGTTCCCAATAATTAGGCCCATAATTTACCGTTCGTTCATATCTATTGCTAGATGTCTGTGTTTCATTGGAATACTAGACCCATTAATGCAAAAACAATTAGACTGCGTGTGCGGAATGTACAAATCTAAAGCAACTACTTGTTAAAAAATTTCTTTTTCAGATTTAAAGGCATGTCTGAAAAGCATGCTGAAAGCTAATGAATCGATTACTAATGACTCTTTGAATTTTTATTTGCATTTATATGGTTTACTTACAATTTAAGTGTGTAATGAATGAATAATTGAAGTAAATGTTGACAATTATAACAATGTCTACAATCCTTTTTTACGTGTGATATTCGTAACAGAAACAGAAAAGGTTTTAAATGTAATGACTTTTTTAAATGTATGTGTACAATAGTCAATATTTAAAACCTTTTTGCATTATTTACAGGAAACAAGGTTCATTTGTTGTTCATACGTTGCGCTATCAACATGATCGGTGCGGTGCTGAGTTGTCGCGTTGGTGTCGGGGTCTTACACCCCGGTGGGTTGCTAGCATTTTTAGCGGAAAGTACAGGTGTTATTCATCGATAACAACGGCCATTTCGCTTAATAAACGCAAACGGCAAAATTCACGTGTGCCACTCACATAAACAGCCAACGTCTCTTGACGTTCCTGCGATCTGATAAACCTCATTACCATAGATTTGCATCGTCCAACATGGCGACTGTCGGCTCTTGTTCCGCAGGATCTATACACGTTTAACCCAGTTCGATCTATTTTCTTTGCAACCACAGTTTATCTGCAGAATCTCTTCAAAGGATTTGAGAATAAAACGAACTGATGTGATGATTGATTGATGGTGAAGCTCGTGTATTTTGATTATAGAAATAGACTAGTAATTGACCTCCACGTCGAAGGTAAATTTATACGATTTACATTGCGAAAAAAGTCCGTTGCTGCCGCAGGTTTATTCGATCGTAGTAAAGGTGATGGTACTCTGTTTATCGAATCTAATGAGGCAAATTTTAGTAGAGTTCAAAAATGATTCCCTTTTTATTTAAATATTTGTATTTCTTAAGTAACTTATAGCTTTCGTTAAAGCATTGGTTTTTGCCAGCCCCTTCTCAGTTGCGGAAATTATATCTGTATACTTTATTTACTTACTTTCTCTAGCGATAGCCCCTTCCAATGTCTTGGATGCGCGCTAGCAAAATAGTAGGTAGGGAGAAAAAAGCTCATTATACTCTCGACTGTTGTTCATTAAACATACTTTTTCATACAGTACCTGCCAAAAGTTTTGTTCAATCATGAATAGTAGTNTGAGCGTGGAATTATGCTACTACCAGAAAGATGGCAAAAGGTGTTGGACCAGAACGGTCAATATATAATTTAATAAAGTATTTGTTTATTATACGAAAATTGTCTTTCATTTCCACAAAAAAAAAACGAAATGACTTTCCGAACAACCCGATATTTTAAGCCAAGTAAGACAAGTATCAAGGGGACTTGAATAGAACATTACTTCTAATAAATCAAAAATGTTAAAAAGACCAAGTTGTTCTAAGGGGAGGGGTCGAAGGATAAAACCATGGCAGACTATGTGGCGGAGGGGGTGTTTCAAAATAGTTCCATTAGATCCTCTACCTAAACTAAAACGTTGCTTTAGCATCGTAGGGAATCCCCGTCGAGTGAGTTTGATCGTCAATGGTTTTATAAAAGAACGAGAAATTTTCCACTTAATCTTTCGTAATTTATACATAACAAGCAAACAAATAGTAGTATAAAAACGTATTATTGTTAATATGACACAGATTTAAAAACGAGTTTTTTTCTTTTAAGCTTAACATAATCATCAAAGTATGAACACACTTATTAACAGAAATTTAAGTAATGACTTTCTACGTAAGTACACATAATTGATCGTGTACTGAAATAGTGAAGCTTCGCCTAAGAAAATGGTACAGAAAGAGGACACCAAGTACTTAAGGTCAATGACCGCGAGCTGTTAATTTGTTCTTATATGTGCCGATTTACATCATTAATAAAATATAACGGTTCACTAATCCTAAAGTGTACACACACACACACACACATGCATAAGGTCGTGTACATACAATTTACGTGTCAATACATGCACAGACAGACAGATACATAGACTCGTACACACTACTGGCGAGTTGGCAATCGAACGTAGCGATATTCATTACATGCAATCATAAAAGGGCGACATTATCTTTTGAAAAATACGACGTGGTATACAGAATTCGTACAGACATCTAATTGAATGGAAAAATAAGGGATTGAATGTAAATAATATCATCATAAGGTCGTCAGTCCTAAGACTGACTGGACATGCACGTCCATTCTTTCCTATCCTGAGCTAATCTTCATATTTCCCTAAAACTAGAACAACCCACATCCTTAACTATTTGCGAACAGTCATCCAATCTAGGTCTACCTCTACCCCTCCCTAACTTCCGTTTCTGTCTCTATTATGCCTCTGACTAGACCTTCATGCCTAAGAAGGTGTCCTACCAACCTATCTTACCTATTTCTTATTGACTTCCATATGGTCCTCCGTTCTCTTACTCTTTTTAATACCTCTTGATTTCTAACCTTCTCTGTCCATGGTATCCTCATCGTTCACCTGTAACACCACATTTCGAACGCTTCTAACCTTTTTTCCGCCGCGTCCACTGTCCATGTCTCACACCCGCTTCATATTCCTACTACTCCTTCCGTCCTGACTTATCTGACTTCCTAGATACCTAAAATCTGCCACTTCTAATTTTTCGTCTCCTATCTTTATATTCGCTCTTTCGCTACTTTTTCTTCTCTTGCATGCCAGTATTTTTGTTTTACTTTCATTTATTTTCATACAGTACTGTTTTGTCAATACCGCTACCATTTTATTTAAAGCTATTTCTAACTCCTCCTTGCTAGATGCTAATACTTCTACATCGTCTGCAAATCTAAGCATACTAATCTTTTGCCCCTGTATATCTATCCCTACAGTTGTACTGTCTTTAATGATGTTGATCGATTAATAATAATTAGTAATATGATAAGGAATAGATATAGAGAAATGAAAAGGAGAGGGGATCTAATCTAAGGAAAATTCAATGTTCAAAATATGCAGAAGGGATGAAAGAACGGATGTGGGAAGATTGGCAAGATGACGTAATACCTAAATCCTTAATTAAGAATAAGGATATAGGGATAATAGCAAGATTTAGAATGTGGAATGAATGTAATGGAAATAAATACACTGGTTAAAAGAGGAGGAGAGAAAATGTAGGATTTGTGGAATTGAAATAGAAAACTCAAGGCATGTATTGGAAGAAGGTATGGAGAATAAAACATTCAATAAGTGCAGTGAGATGATCGGTATAAAGGGAGAGGGAGTAGGTATTTATAAACAAATCTTGAAAAAAATAAGGAAAAGAAAAGATAGTGAAAGGATATAATAGGAAAGAATAGTAGGGTGGGGGGTATAAACATAAAAAGTAAAAAGGAAATGTTTATAAATCAAACAATGTTCTTTGTTTGTATAATATTTTTGTCAAAAATTATTAGAATGTGAATGTGGTTTAGTTAATGTTAAGAAAAATTGTTTTTGTTATTTGTTATGAAAATGAAANTTATTTTTGTTTATAAGTTGAATAAACGGTATATATCTATATATAGAGAAATTTATAGATATCTTCATCCACTTTTTTATATACATAATAAAGTAATATGAGTCCAATAAATTTAATTTTAAGTTTTTGAGGAGGTAATACATCTTGTTTAAAGATTTAAGAGTTTGGTTAGTTTATGACAGTTTTTTAGAAAAACAGGGGATATTTTCAGATAGACGTGGTTGAAAAAATATATTCCACACGTTTACTAAATTATGAATTTCCGTTCGTGCTTTATATTTATGTATTTTATACCATTATATACTCAAAATATTATTATAAATCACTATATCAGGTACATCGAACGACAATTTTGCTGACGTAATCCTTTGAGTCATTTAATTGCGATAAAATTATCTTGTTTAATCTTAATTCGCTTAACATATTGTTTAACCAGATATTTGCATCGATTAACGTTAAACTACAAACGTCATTGAGCAATAACACCGTGCGTTCAACGCGCCAACAATTATCGACAGTAATTATTACGAAACGAACAAACTGTGTTACACTTTTTGAAAACTACCGCTGTCCTTACTTGTCGGCGACAATTTTTAAAATATTCAAACTCCAAAAAAAAAAAGAAGGTCAGATAGTTTACTAGTGTAAAATTGAAGGTAAAAAAAATATTGGTTTGCAAGGGAAGTGGGGAAAGAGCGACTATAAAGATGGGAGACGAAGTGGCTGAATTTAGGTATCTATGAAGTCAGATAAGTCAGGACGTAAGGACTAGGAGGGATATGAAGTAGAGGATAGCGCAGGGGTCGAGTCGTCTTCAATAAAAAGAAGTCACTTCTATGCTCGCAAACGATTAATTTAGAAATTCCAAAAAGCTTGTTAATAGTGTATGTTTGGAGGTCGGCGCTGTACGGGTGCGAAACATGGACAGTGGGTGCGGAGAAAAAGATTAGATTAGAAATGAAGAGGTACTAGAAAGAGTAAGAGAACGGAGGACTATACGGAAATCAATAAGAAATAGGTGAGATAGGTTGGTACGATACCTTCTCAGGCATGAAAGTCTAGTCAGAGGCATATTAATGGCAGAAACGGGAGTTAGGGAGAGGTAGAAGTAACCTAGATTGGATTACTGTTCGCAAATAGTTAAGGATGTGGGTTGCTCTAGTTTTAAGGAAATGCGAAGATTAAATAGGAAAGAGTGGAGGTGCTCAACCAGTCTTAGGACTGACGACCTTATGATGATGCTAAAATTGAAATGAAAAGATAGATGCATACATATATACGTATATATACGGGATGTCTCACGGTGACCACCCATAAAAACATTTCGGGAACTACTTCGATTTGAATATTGAAAATTATTAATAATAGTTATTGGGTATGCTTTTCTCAATTAACATAACGAATTTAGAAGTCAGTGCACTGTATGTAAGCCAGCTAATTAGTGTGTATTTTTTTTGTAAAATTATTTTTTATCGATAATTGATAGATTACAAGTAAAACCTAGGATTTATCAATATTCGACCGTTTACAGTAAGTAGATAAGTCTGCCTCTATGAAGAAACTCTTAGGATTGAATTAACGTTGAAGAAGTACCTATTAAGTGAGCAGAGCGCTGCTTTTATTATAGCAATCTAGTTCTGAGAAAGCATTAAGGGATTGAAAACATTGTGGGCTTTAAGGCCTCAATCGCAACTAACATGTCTAAAAAACAGAAAACCTAATTGAAAACTATATATTTACATCTTAATCCTATATTTTAAACTATAATGAAGTTTGAAGTTCCTGTTTACGATAACCTATAAAGTCGATAAAAAATAATGTGGGATTTGGCAAAAAAAAACCAATTACTTGAAAGAAGTAGGCATACGTTTCAACACTTTTTTTATTAATGGACCCATCAACACTGAGGTGAATAAGAAAAAAACACACAAATTAAACTGCATCAATTCGAAGCGTAGGCAGTGACAAAAAAAATGGTTTCATTGAAGTTTTCTCCGTCACCGTCCAGACGAACACCCGCCTTGAATACGAAAATAAAAATAAATTAGTGCCAAACGAATTGCCAGATACAAAGGTATATTTAGTAGGTACTTGAATGTGGAGTTCTTCTCGTTTAACGACTAACAGGATAATAATAATTTACGTCTTACATAAACTCCACACAAACTGCAAAAATATCCTCAGTAAAATTAAGAAAAAAATTAAGCATCGATTTAAATGTATACGGAACTAATAGGTCCAAAATTGAATAACATTTTTAACAACAAAAAAAACTAAACACACAAGAAGAAACATTTCCTATAGTGATTACACATCAAACGAGATTTTATCTGTAAGCTTGTCTATAAGCTTTTCCTTGAAGCTATGAGCTTCTGATATTTTCAATGGAAAGCATCAATGGAGCTGTCAAACGATCTTAAGACACACCAAGTAGCTGTACTGAATGCAGCTCAATAACCCGTCTAAATTCGCGACTTGGTAGCAAACATGCATAGACAGAAGCGGTGCGGGTCTAGGTGGTGTGTAAGCGGCTGAATTACTAACTATAAGTTTCTTTCGGTTACTCCTTACAGCAAGATTATAAAATGAGGCATGATGCTTTAAATCAACACCGAGCGGCATGGCCTAGAGGTCTAGATCATTGCTTAGCATTCGGGAGGACGCCGGTTCGATTCCGGGTCCGTCTGCCTTGGTCCAATTTTTTTTCTGTGGTTTCCTTGGATCACTTAGGCAAATGCTGAGGCAGTAATATTCCACAGATAATCTTTCACTCTAGTCTGTCTTCATTTCGTCCGTCTCATCTTTCTCACCCGAACCACCACCCACCCATTCCAATGATTCCTGAAAGCAGGCTGAAGAGGGCCTTCCGCCGTACCTTCCGGCATAGTCTGGACGGACTGCCCGCCCAATGCTGGTGGGAATGAAACACCCAAAAAAAATTTTTTTTTTAATCATAATCGAGAGGGCGAAGGTGCAGACTCATTCAGCGTAATGCAATGTGTGACCTGGTCATGTGTAACAACGTTTAGCCAATGGATAGCAATACGCCTACGCCAACAGAAGTATACGTTATACAGCAAGAAACGCCAAAAAGATAGGTAAAAGAATACCTACAAATAAACTTTTTCGAACGAATAGGTACAATTGGCACTAATACAATTGTGGCGCAACCTACCAGCCCATATAGGAAGTTTTGCGTCAATAAGTCACTTTTTTTATTGACTATACGCATAGAGCATTTATGTTAACATCAAACTGTATAGCAACTACAATTTTTGGAATTAACTTTAGCAAGATGTCTTATTATTTGTTAGACAATTGATGATTTCTGTTCTCCATAATAAATACTAAATTTATAAAGATTATAATTTGTTTAACTTTTCAACTAAAAAAATACATCTAAATTAAACTTAAGCCGAAATGTCCAGTTATGACTGTGATCCTTAATAAGAATTTATAGTATAGTAATAGAGTATTTATCGATATTATTTGATCTCATCAGTACGCCATTTGCAGATTCGATTAATTACCGAGTGTTGTTACTAAAGAAAATAAAACACTTACCATCGGATAACCAAGACGTGTTTCTACATCAACCAAAAGCCCCTGTAACAAAAAAAATGACTATTAACAACTCCAATACCCTTTACTAAAGGAACATCTGGCAATTCATTTATAGTTCATAGTTATTTCGATTAACAATAACACACTTCGTAATTTATAAACAAACATGTTGTTCACTTACTTAAATAATAATTAGTAAAAAAAATAATAAGGCGCCTAATTAATGTTTCAAATGCTATCTACGATTGTACCTACAACCTACAATAGATAGGATGCCAAAAGTCTAATCATAAACAGCATGCGATATTTCACTTGAACTTTGGTATGTAATGAATTAAATCCATCGTGTATTTTAAAAATCACCTGCATGATACGTGGTACTAGGTTCACATATTATATTATTTATAGTTTATTATAATACTGAATCAAATTTCTTCATGTTTACTGTTTGGACTCGAACAGAGAACAACATCAATGCGACAAAGGGGTTTGTTTTACAAAAGCACCATTTGAAAACTCTAAACTCAGTTAAAGAGAAAGGTTATATTTTATTAAGACGCTTAAGACAACCCGCTTCGACGGGTTTATATACTACTTTATTCTAAACGGGTGCCTGGTGGTTGACGTTTGACCCGCAAACCCAAACACACCAAACTGAGCAAATCTTAAACATTGTAGAATATTCCAAAGGGCTTTAAAAACGCTTTCGTCGAATTACATATAAAATGACCTGTGAAACAGTGTCAGAAGCCAACTCCACCATTTTTTATTCTTCCTGTGCTATTCACTCTAGTAATTTCGAACTGATGACAATTCTAGGAAGCTTTGGGGATATTTTAGCTGCGGATCGCCCTAGAAGCAATGAGGAGGAGGTCTCACTTATTCTAGAGGGGTATTCCGTAGCCGGTGGTCATCCAGCAGACCCGAACACCTACCAAGCTGGAGAATTTTTTTTAAGAACACTCCACGAAATATATGAAAATCTCTTAATATAGTGAAAAAAATCTCTACCATTTATGCATAAGGATTCTGAAACATTCTTGACTTATCCGATGCCGTAAACTCTAGTAAATTCGAATTGAGGACAATGCTAAAGACATTCGTGGACAAGCATTCTTTCTGAAGCCCAACCTATTAATAATGAAGAGCATTCTAGTAATCTTTCGCTTATTCTAAAAGGGTATTCGGTGGTCGATGGTCAACTCGTAGATCCACACTCCTACCAAACTGGAGAAATATCGAACGTTATAGGAGATTCCAAGTATTTTTAAGAACACTCCACGAAATATATGAAAATATAGTGAGAAAAAATTTCTACCGTTTGTGCATAAGGATTATGAAACATTCCAGAACATTCTTGGCTTATCCGATGCCGTAAACTGTAGTAAATTCGAATTGAGAACAATGCTAAAGACATTTGTGGACAAGCATTCTTGCTGAAGATCAACTTAGAAACAATGACGAGCATTCTAGTAATGTTTAACTTATTCTAAAAGAGTATTCGGTGTCCGACAGTAAACTCGTAGACCCACACCCCTACCAAAGTGGAGAAATATCGAACGTTATAGGGAGATTTCAAGCATTTTTAAGAGCACTCGACGAAATATATGAAAATCTTTTAATATAGTGACAAAAGAACCTTACCATTAATGCATAAGGGTTCTGAAAAAATCCAGAACATTCTTGGCTCATCCGGTGCCTTTTATTTTAGTAAATTCGAGTTAAGAACAATGCTGGAGATATTCCAGGACAAGCATTCTTTCTGAAGACTAATCTAGAAACAATGAAGAGCATTCTAGTAAAGTCTCACTTATTCCAGACCTACACCCGTACCAAACTAAAGTAATATCGAACGTTATAAGAGATTCCAAGTATTTTTAAGAGCACTAGACGAAATATATGAAAATGCCTTAATATAGTGAAAAGTCATCCCTACCATTCATACATAATGGTTCTGAAACATTCCAGAACATTCTTAGGTCATCCGGTGCCGTTCGTTCCAGTAAATTCCAGTTGAGAACAATGCCAGAAACATTTGAGAACAAGCATTCTTGCTGAAGACCAAACTAGAAACAATGAAGAGCACAATGTTTCGCTTATTCTAAACTAGTATTAGGTGGTTTAGGAGTTGACTCGCCTACACTAACCCGAAAACGCCCTGATATTGTGTCAGAAGCAAACCCCAGCGTTCACATACAATGGACCTAGAACATTTCTCGATTTTCCTATGCGATTCATTCTACAATAGCATACTTGAGGACAATCCTGGACTTTCGAGAACATTCTAGCTAAGGACCAGGTTTAGAAAGATTTAAGATTTTTAGACATTCTAACTTATTGTAAACTGGAGTTTGGTGGCCGGTGGTCAATTCTCAGACCAAACAAACTGGAGAAAATTCAAATATTGTAGGAAATTCCAGGTATTTATTAGAACACTGAAAAAAAGAAAATGCTCTGGGTCCACAATTTTTATACCATATCTCCCACACCACCGCAGCGATCGACATGCAACCACTGCCTTTTTGTTGGATTTTAACCCTTTGGGTCATCTATAATTGAAGTCTTGAATAAACCAGAAGCTCAAACATAATTTTTATGAGTCTCCGAAATAACCCACCTGTAAATGCACTCATTAAACTTGAAAAAATAATATCTGTTTCAGCCGCACAAACCAGCTAACGCAAAAAGGACCACCTCTTATTTAAGAACGTTTAAAAATACAATTAAATTTTGTACGCTAATTACGCTGACCCGTTCTTTCACTCTCGTCGTAATTTTATTACCTACCTACATCACGTACCTACCTATACAAAACGTACAATATAACAGTAAAATATTTTTACGTATGTAAATGTCTGTGTCAATGTTACTATGTAGTTCGAATCGTGAAGTGGAAATCCTTTCACCGGCTACAGAACTAACGTAAATCTAAACGAACACAAATAACGGCATTCGTGACTGAATCAAAACGACAATGTCGCCAACTTTATGAACTTTTTGACAAAATTACTATTAGGTTTCCATGTCTTGTAATCAACCAAATTAAAGTGGATACCGGAAAATCATCGAAAGATTGCGTCAATGTCATCGATACAATAGTCTACATAAAGTAATGTCGTCATCACTGACCACAGGCGTCTCTTGCGTACACTAGATATATATGAAAAAGATACAAAATCTTTATATGGAGCTGCGCGCTTCGCAGTTCCAGCGACGCGGTTTAGTGTTCAACTGGTGCACAGCGCACGTTGGCAACTACATGGCCGAGACGAAGTTTTGGACAAGAGACTTTTCTTTTAAACAAAGGCTAAGTAAAGGTTCAAAAATAAGGAACATTATCAGGGCCGGGTTTTCCCTTAATGTTCCCCTGGGCACCGTAAAAAATGCCGCTCCATTATCCATATTCCATACAAAGTGGATGAGAGTTCACAATATTTTTTGACTTTCCGCTATAAAAATTATTAATTTTTCAAAATTAGGTAGTTATTGATTTCAGGCCGAAAATCGAGTAGGTATTTATCAGATCTGAAAGTTTTAAAATCATAGCTAAAGATCAAAAGCTACGCCAAATGCTGTGACTCTCATCAAAATCAGTTGATCTGTTCGAGTATATTGTTGACGAAAAGTATCGAAAAAATTTTTTTTCCTTTGAATTCGTGGTGAAAGAGATTTGGTATTCAGTTATCTGTTTGTGCTTTACAAACATTAACAAATGCTGTGGATTGCTCAACCGATTGATTCATATAAGATATTTCTGCCCAAATATTCAAAAAAAGTGTTTAAATAAAAACTTATTTAAGCATTTTTGATAGCGCGACTTTTGGCTCAAGCACCGAATTTTGGCACCCCCGAGAATTTGCCGACCTGGGGACTATCCCCTAGTGTAAATCCAGCGTTGAACATTATAAAACAGCAAGATATAGCCACTGGCGGTTCGTGGTGAAATGATGCGGGTGTACCGGAGATGTTTGCTCATTATTTTCAGTATACGGTACATTACAACTGACATGTAGGTACTGCCTTCACTGCAGCGCAGATGTCAACTAAATTCACAGCCTTATTACGCTAGTAAATGTTTGAGGTAACAGAAGCGGGTATGAATTATGCAGTTCAGCCAGGTATCTTCATTTGCTCGTAACTCCATTTGCAGTTAAGTAAAGCAGCAAAGAATACCCTGACGCACTCATGTCAGTTAAACACCCTAGAGAATCGTTTGGTGTACTACTCACCACACGACTGGCGAAAGGCGTTTTTGCATTGACAATAAATCATACTAATTAAGTCGTATAAATACCCCTTAGGAGCACATCTACACCAGAGCTGTAGTGTACTTGACCAGGATTTCTGGCCACGGAATTATTGATCTAGATGCACCACCAAATTTTGTATTTTATACCTAAACACTTAAAATTAAATTAATTTTTGGCTTGCAGCATGTTTTTGAAGTGAAACTTCTTTACGCACGGTAGGGTAAGTTCGTTTCATGTCAGTTGCTATGTAACGAAATCATGCAACGCATTTCCTCCGCTGTCTGTCCCTAGGTATGCTTAGATCTTTAAAACTATACAACGGATTTTAATGCGGCTTTTTTTAATAGATAGAGTAATTGAAGAGGAAGGTTTATATGTATAATACATGCATAATATAGTACAGAAACACTGATAATTTTAAAGGTTTGTATTGTGATGTCGTAAATAAACAAATTTTTTGCGCTTATATTTCAAACGTTGGCTGAACCCTACGAGATAGATCAAAATAATGTACTACAGGATTGTACACCTTAAAAAGGTCTACAAAAAAGTCAGTGATGGTGTATGTCTATCTCTTAGGGATAACCCACAATAACCATTTTTTATCCTATACTTTTTACGAGAAATAATGGCTTATTTACGAAGCGATTTTAAGTAATACAGCATTAATCCTTATCCAATTAAGTACTTTTAAATACATTGTTTATTTAATATAGATCAATATGGCCCTTTACAGCATGTAATTTAAATGAATATTTTCGAAGATATTACAGACTTAAAATGCGGTTGACTAATGACAAAAAAGTTGTGATTGTTGTATATAAAGACATTCTATAGTGTATTACTATCAGCATTGCACCCGTGCGAAGCATAGTGTACAAATAATACCATTAAACCAATTTCTTAACTCTTATCCCGGTATGTTTGAAGAAGTTTCACTTCAGTAGCGTGTTGTAGAATTACACGTTGTATTTTTTTATTATAAACAATTGCATCATTTTTATTTTAAAATACTATATCATAATTCAGATAAGTATTAAGCTATCGTATAGGTGGTATAACTTCAATAAGATAACTGATAAGGCAAATTCTACGCTATCTTTTAGGTACTGATAGAAGGTGATAAGTAAGCAGTACACTGGCAAGTAATTTAAAAAATACAAAAACTATCCACTTCTTAAAACATTACATCCAACATTCTAACTGAATCGATAAATTTTTTACTGAATCATTACGTTTTGCTCACACCGGAAATGCCTTAAATGAGCCAAGAAGCTGTTGAATCTCCGACCGTTACACAAGTAAGAAGAAAGACCTAATAGCTCGTCTCTTTTTCTCTGTCTACTCGTTCCAGCAAGGGTCATTATCTACTTCATCTCTTCTGCGTCAGGTCACCGATGACTCATCGGTACACCTGCGTGTGCAACTTCGGTCGCTTATAAAAAGGAAGAACAACATTTTAGAAGACCGTTTACCAACACCAACTTCTCGACTTTTCACAAACATCGGCGATTAAATAATCCAACCGAGTGCAACGACGTTCTTTTGTTTTGATTAACACAAACAAAACAAGAGCAGTTTTATACCAACTCGTTCAACTGTAGTAACAAAAAAATTAGCCAATTTAAAATGAACCCAGTATTGAGTCCTTTCTGTTTGTCGGTTTGTTGATTAATGTAAAACTAGAAAGCCACTAGATCTAACTGGATGCAATTTTTACCCCTACAGAGGCAACCGTCCGCTTAGTAACTTCAAGGGGTAATATTATCAGAGAACCACTTTTAATAATGATATGATGACTTTTGTGGAAATGGCTTTAAACTAATAAGTTTCTAATCATACCTCCCATTAAATAATACAAAATCGATCGAAAAACTGCTCTGTTTGATGTATAATGGATAATTAATTGAATATAAACAATGGGATGCCAAAGTTCAAATGTTGATATAAGCATCGTGATTTGGCCTTACATATGTACACGTAGACGTGTTGGGGTTACAATTAGTCAAGTTTTTTCTTTTTATCGAGTGTTTTGTTGACATGATCTCTAATCCACTCATCTAACTTTTTCAAATCCTTGGAGGATACTTTATATGAGTGAGTTTGCCTCAATCTTCAAGCCTTATTGCCTATATTCAATTAATTTTATCAGTTATACATCGAAGAAAACATTGTTTTGATGGATTCGCTATCATTTGATATGAGAAACGATTAGAAACCAATGAGTTTTTGCCTTTGAAATCGTCCATTTATTCCACGTACAAGTAAGACAAAACGTTCACTGAATATACCAATTATACATTACAATATTTGTACGACTTTTGCTATACCATGTTGTATTTTCTAAAATATGATCCCGCCCTTTGGTCGTACCATATAATAAACTATCTCGATGTTCGGTTCTCAATTCACCACTAGTGTTTAATAGGGATTGTTACAATTGACCACTCGTCCATATGATGTCACCTTTATGAGAGGGTCGATAAGGCGTCCATTTTGTAGATCTACGAGAAGTCCAAAGTGTGCTAGAAAGTCTGTCCTATGATGGCTTTTGATATCTCGGCGATGACAAAGGACCAAAAGCCATCATAAGAGCAGACTTTCTAGCACACTTTGGACTTCTCGTAGATCTATAAAATGGAAGCCTTATCGACCCTCTTGCACAGCTGACATCACATGGACGAGTGGTCAATTGTAACATCAAAAGATCAAGCCTTACTACTTAACAAAAAACTTTTGAGTGTTCCATTCCCACCAGCCACTAACGCTAGTGGGCGGGCAGTCCCTCCGGACTGCGCCGGAAAGTAGGGCGGAAGGCCCTCTTCGTCCTCCTTTCAAAAATCGTGGGAATGGGTGGGTGGTGGTTCGGGTGAGAAAGATAAGACAGACGAAATGAGGACAGAATAGAATAGAAGATTATCTGTGGAATATTACTACCCCAGCAATTGCTGAAGTGATCCAAGGAAACCACAGAAAAACTTGGACCAAGGCAGACGGACCCGGAATCGAACCGGCGTCCTCCCGAATGCTAAGCAATGGTCTAAACCTCTAGGCCATGCCGCTCGATCCTAACATTTCCTATTTTAGTTTATATATGGTACTTGCTTCAATTCTCTGTACCCTTAACTTAACGACGTTTGTATTGTTACTCTAACTCCTTTCGTCTTTCACTTCCCGGTAACGTTTCATTTGGGTTGAGAATTTGTTTGGGTTCTTAGATTTATAATAATTCTGATACTATGTATATTCTCAGGATTTTAATGATGAACTAGCCGCTACAGTATCATCCCCTGCACGAATATTGTTTTTGAATGCCTATCCCTAAAAAACAGTGACATACATACCAAGGTGTATATTGTAAACTGTAAGTCAAAATTTTTTCGTTCAAGAGCTGGTTTATACAGAAAATGCATGTTGTAGAATGTAGATGATACACGTTATAATAAACATTACGTGTGTGGACATATTTGCAATTTAGTGTGCAACAAATGCATATTATGTACATACGTACAGCATAAAAAAGCACTGTGAACCTGCAACACAATAACTTTATTCGAATTTCATTGAAATCTAATCGGCCGGTTTACACATTACCAGATATTGTTTACATTAAATAAAATATCATTCAGACAATATTATCGGCGTTTCTCGCGTCTCTATTGAATTTATTTTGCGGACGCTATCATTTATCAATTAGTTTTATTTATTTTATTCAAAACCTACATATATGTAACGATAAAATTGATAACATCATGTCCTGTAAAGGAAAATACAATCGATACTTAATAAAACTCCCAATTTTACAACATCAAAAGTGGTGTTTTATAAAATGATTTATTGACGTTTTTACAACAGTATATTTAATGTCATAAACATGAAAAAGTTGATCAGAAACTTTGGCAAGGATTAAAATCCTGTGTAATCCATAATATGAGGTACTTCCTTGACAAAAAATTACATTAGATACCTAGTTCTTAATTGGTCTATTGTTAAATTGGAACTTGGCATTTTGATTTTGATTCTTTTGATAGAAGAAGAAACAGAGAGGCAGGTAAGAAGTTAGTCAATCTCTTATCAGTTACATTGAAACCCAAATAAAGAAGAAGACGTGCTGTAGGTACCTAACAGACTTTCGCAATGTACAGTTTTTCTTGTATTTCTACAGTGGTGATGGGATACTTAATGAGTCAGCTAGTGTCAGTTGTCTAAAGTCCATAATCTTCAGTAAGTCTGCTTGGGCTTAGCGGTTAAAATTTTGAACATGGTCCAATATTGCCCGTATTTTAACGAGAGACTTATTAAGTACATACTTGCAAAAGTAGGAAAAAGACAAGAAACGATCCAGATCCACATTTATATCTTCACTTCCGCCCGTTCGAAATCACTTGGCAAACCACTAGATGTATTTTGAACTGTTATAATACAACCCATGACAAGCAAAAGTATCTATTGAAATTATGAATAAATCAAAATTTGTGATGACTAATAGTAAAATCCATCTTTTCTTTGTAAAAGCATTTAATCAAATCAGAGATAGATAATAAACGATAAAAAAAAATTACAGATAAATAATTGGGGCTTTGGGGCTATCAGTTTGCAAGTTTAAAAGAGATTATTCGTCATCGCCAGTGTTTAATCATCATCATAAGGTCGTCTGTCCTAAGACTGTTTTCTTATCCTGAGCTAATCTTCGCATTTCCCTAAAACTAGAACAACCCACATCCTTAACTATTTGTGAACAGTAATCTAGTCTAGGCCTATCTCCACTCCTATTTTTGCCTCTAATATGTCTCTGACTGGACTTTCATGCCTGAGAAGGTGTCCTACCAATCTATCTCGCCTATTTCTCATTGACTTCCATAGAGCCCTCTGTTCTCCTATTATTTCTAATACCTCATCATTTCTAACCTTCTTCATCCACGGTATCCTCATCATTCGCCTATAACACCACATTTCGAACGCTTTTAACATTTTCTTTCACATTCGTACAGCGCCGCCCTCCAAACATACACTTTTAACAATCTTTTTCGAATTTCTAAATTAATCGTTCACGAGCACTTCTTTTTATTGAAGGCGACTTGACCCTGCTTTATATCTCTACTACTCCTTCCGTCCTGACTTATCTGACTTCTCAAATACCTAAATATATTAATATATCACGATATACGTATATAAGTTTGAAGAACCAGCTGGCAAAACGAGTAATAAAGACCTTATTGAGACATAAAATAGAGCCAAATTATATGCGTATATTCGTTGGGACGTTCGACATAAAAGTAACAATGAATATGTTAAGCTATCTTGTAATGGCCGGTCTAGTTTTATGAACCATTTTAATATCGTAGCAAGACAAATTTACTGGAACATGCCGCCGTCCTCACCAGCACCAATATTATCTGAGAGGAGTTTCCGCCACGAACACTTACTACAACAACAATGTTATATTAACAAAACAAAAGGCTTGGTCATCTTTTTCGAATTATTTCTTTATCAATATCTAATAGCTGTGAACTGGTCATGCTGACCGTGTTTTTGTAAATATGGCACCGATGAGCGTGTTGTAGTGGTCAAATCATAGTTTAACACTCGGTAGAACACTGGTTCTTGGAGCAACAATATTACCGAGCGGCATGGCCTAGAGGTCTAGACCATTGCTTAGCATTCGGGAGGACGCCGGTTCGATTTCGGGTCCGTCTGCCTTGGTCCAAGTTTTTCTGTGGTTTCCTTGGATCACTTAGGCAAATGATGAGGCAGTAATATTCCACAGATAATCTTTCACTCTCTTCTGTCTTCATTTCGTCCGTCTCAACTTTCTCACCCGAACCACCATCCACCCATTCCCACGATTCCTGAAAGCAGGCTGAAGAGGGCCTTCCGCCCTACCTTCCGGCGTAGTCCGGAGGGACTGCCCGCCCACCAGCATTACTAGCTGGTGGGAATGAAACACCCAAAAGTTTTTTTTTGCAACAATATTAACAGTAGGGAAAACCCATACAACATCACACGTCTTTAATCTGAATTAATCCACTATAAAGTACTGATTATAAAAAGTCCAAATATAAACTAGGAAAAAAATTATCCACTGCATCGCTCACCGCCCTACCACCGACTACATGAGAGGTTAATATTATCTCACTGAACCACTCACTGCTTTACCAAACATGGATACCTACTTATCAGGATCTGAACCAAAATCGAGAATAATACAGTAATCAAGTACCTACACTGATCATGTTTTGCTATGGATTTCGGTAGAGTTCCATCATCTTTCATGAGATATTGCTCGGTGGCAGCGGTTGGACATTCACCATCCGTATTCCTATCCAATTATACATATAGTCTCGGCAAGGTAATTTTTACCTGTTCGGCGACCGCCGTTATAAATCGGACGATGATTAAACGTGTCAGCGACAGGAGCAACTATCTCGTCGGCAGCGGCACCGCGGTGAGCGGCGTGGCGCTTTGTTTTCCTTTTGTTTATAATGTATCGCAGCCATCTACGGCTGGCTCGGTTCTCGCGCCCGAAAGAGACGAAGAAAAAACCGGATCAACGTCGCCCAGTGGTTGTTCCGACAGTAATCATTGTTCACTGTTGCCAGCTATTACAGCAACGTCCCGACGTTTACGATATTCAACATTCATTAAATTTTGTAATGTAAATTATCTTTCAAAACTCGAAAACCAGGGAGTTTCATTCTCCATAAAACATAACATAGAAATAATCTTGAATATTTGAACCATACCATTACCAAAAGACCTCCTTCAGGAAAACAAAGCCAACAATTACGTGAATTGATCACATCCTGTACATTTCTCGTTCTTTTTGAGTATAGCTTTAGAAGTCAACGGAATGCAAATTATAGCGGTCTTTTAAATTGCTACGGGGAAGATTTGGCATCATTGGCAAGACCGCAAGACACGATTGGTCAGTTAGACAGTGACTTCTTCCTTGCCGTCATCGCAGTCGAACGCGGTCGTCGTGGTCGTTTATTCAAGCGGGTCGCTTTTGAATTCACCGCCTCGTGGGAACCACGAACAAAGGACAAACTACTCACGGATGGGTATGATAAGCAAATGAACAAAACGGTAGTGATCAGGTGACGAAGACCCATAAACTTTCAGAGCCTACGTGAGACAACAGCTTCGAAGTTACTCGTCAGTTAGTAACCACAATTAGATACCTATCATCATCATCATCATCATCATCATCATAAGGTCATCATTCCTAAAGCTGATTGGACTTAATCCTGAGCTAATCTTCGCGTTTCTCTATAACTATAACATCCGACATCCTTAACTCTACAGCTATAGCTCTACCTCTACTTCTCTTAGCACCTGTCCCTACTTCAAATACGTCCTTAACTAGCCCCTCATGTCTGAGAAGGTGTCCCACCTCGCCTGTTTCTAGTTTAAACAAAATAATATGTTCTACAATGAAATTTTGGTATAGATGCAATCAGGACAGTTTAAGAAGGCGAAGTCGACAATAAATAATTGGGCAGAAACAAAGCTGTCAACTACGACGTAACATCCTAATTGGAGAAAAGGCGCCTAGTGTAGGGATCGATATGATATGAATGATAGGCAGGTCAAGGTTTATAACAATATCTGCTGAATAAATCAGTAAAACAGCTTTCATTCAGGGCCTTCGTAATCTGCCTCGAATACTGATTGGTTAAATTATCTTAGAAATTCAAACAAATGTTGACACAGTATATTTTTAGGTTGGTAAATAGAACAATTGTTGTTAAGATGGGTTGGTATTTAAAAAAAAAGGATTCCGTTAATTTGAAATTGCGCCCTGTATAAGTAGTTTGGTAAACAACGTTACCTTTGAGTCTGTTTTTTTCCGCAAAAACGAACGTTGTTTATGTGGCAGTCAATAATACCCACCGTTCCGAAATACGTAGGGTATACCTACAGTTCAGTTCACTGAAACTCGTGTGTTTGTGTTCATTCAAAAACGGTTCGTCAATCGTTTCGAATGAACACTACACAGGTATTGCATAAGCGTTCTCGCTATAATTAACATCCTTTTGAGATCCGTTTGTTTGGTCCGAGTCCGCACAAAATGCAACGTTCGAACGCTAACCAGAATCAGCCAGGCGTATAAATCAGACCGGTATGTTTATTGATTTTGGAGTTAAATTCACTAGAGAGTCAGAGCCAAAGTCTATGCTGCTGCAGGTGTATATTGTACGCGAATCCGAATCCACCAAAACACTTTTCCGAAGAAAAACAATTAACGAATTAATAGAATCAAGAGTTTCCCTGTTTAACACGTGACTATTTTCATTTGTTAAAACGTCAAGACTTCATCGACATTGACAGAATGTTTGTACTTACTTTCCAAAAATAAGGATTTGAAGATGAAATTTTCTATACCAACCAAATTAAATTATTTTAAGAAAATTTTTGAAGGAATTCTGTCTTATCATCCAAAAAACCTATAAGAGATTATATTATCAATTCAACAAAAATTGTGAAAATTTAACAAATAAACGTAGAGAAGTAAATATTAGGAAGGAAGTCAGACAAGGATACACACTGTCACCGCTACTTTTTAATCTATACATCGAAGACGCGATCAACATCATTAAAGACAGTTCAACTGTAGGGATAGATATACAGGGGCAAAAAATTAGTATGCTTAGATTTGCAGATGTTATAGCAGTATTAGCATCTAGCAAGGAGGAATTGGAGAGAGCTTTAAATAAAATGGAAGCGGTACTGACAGATCAGTACTATATAAAAATAAATAAAAGTAAAACAAAAATACTGGTATGCAATGGAAGAAAATGTAGGGAAAGAGCGAATATAAAGATAGAAGGCGAAAAATTAGAAGAAGTGGCTGATTTTAGGTATCTAGGAAGTCAGATAAGTCAGGACGGCCTTCAATAAAAAGTCCCTTCTATGTTGGCGAACGGTTAATTTACAAATTCGAAAAAGGTTGTTAAAGTTGTATGTTTGGAGCAGGACAGTGGACGCGGCGGCAAAGAAAAAGTTAGAATGATGAGGATACCGTGGATAGAGAAGGTAAGAAATGATGAGCTATTAGAAAGAATAGGAGAACAGAGGACTCTATGGATGTCAACAAGAAATAGACGAGATAGGTTGGTAGGACACCTTCTCAGGCATGAAGGTCTAGTCAGAGACATATTAGAGGCAGAAACAGGAGTTAGGAGGGGTAGAGGTAGACCTACATTACATTACTGTTCACAAATAATTAAGGACAGAACAATCCACTCTGATTTCGGGGAAATGAGAAGATTAGCTCATGATAGGAATGAGTGCAGGTGCGTGACCAACCAGTCTTAGGACTGACAACCTTATGATGATGATTTTCAACTTAAAAATGGAGGAACTAGTAAAATAATAAATAAACTAAAAAGAGACTGACACCTTACCACAAAAACTAGTCAATGTGGACATCAACACGCGACGAGACACGTTTCCGCACTGTACAAGTTTTGTGGTAATTAGAATGTTTCCTTTTTGATTTATTTATATTTTTAAATTATCGTAACATCCTCAAAAATTGTAATATTTGGATTTTTTTATTACCTATAATACTAAAGCTCTGAATTTTAATTTGTCTCAAACCTACACCTTTTAGACGTCAAAATCTCTGCTTGCTTCAGAAAACAGCAGGGAGATTGTTTTTCTTGGAAGCAACTTTAATTTTAATATTTAAAAAAAATTACTTAGGCGTTAGTTACTAAGACACGATTTTTTTATGATTTCATGAGCGTCAGACTGAAAATTCCTGGATTTTGTTAAACTTTAGCACTGTTTAATATCTAATAATGACAACTGTGAAAGCTCCCACATTTTTAAGAAGAATTCAGTTATTAAAGCACTTTCCTTGAATGAAAATGAAGCAGATTTCCTCAAACGTTCAGTTTTCAGAACTTCCGTTCTGGGAAAAAGCAAAATAGCCACAGAGCGCTGTCTTTATTAACATGGTTGTGATTGTAGTCTAATCAAAAATTAAAGAGAGATGTATCCTACGTTTCGAAAATAATAGCATTATTTACTTTTCTACTCCTTATACGAACATACGAGGCCTGTTCAAAAAGCTTCGCGAATTCTGAATTTCCGAGGGTTACGTATATTCTATTTTCGATTTTTTTTGTCGCGTTATGTTGACACTCATGTCTCTCACTTATACCGGCAAGTTAGGCCATGTTGAATGTTCAATTAACTTTTAACAGCTGCTTTGCTTGCATTTGTTTTGGCTCGTCTTCGAATTTTGCCTATTCCAAAAAATGGACCACAGAATCTGTATCAAATTGTGTGTGAAAAACAAACTTAAGTGCGCCGACGCATTCCGAATGTTGACTGTGACATATGGTGAAGCTACCATGGACCGAAGCAAGTTTATCGGTTGTACAAAATGTTCTCAGAGGGTCGAGAAGATGTGAACAACGAAGAGCGTGGCAGACGGCCGAGCAAGACAACTACAAACAAAAACATTGATGAAGTGAAGAAAATAGTATCGGCCAATCGTCGAATCACCGTTAGAGAAGTTGCTGAGGGCCTAAACATATCGACTGGCTCCTGCCATTTGATTTTTACCAATGATTTGGGCACGAGAGGGAAAATTTTGACCACAGTATCACATTAACATTGTTAAGGATCTGGTGTGCTCCGTCCGCGACGACCTAAACTTGCTCCAGATGGTTATAACTGGTGACAGATCATGGGTTTATGATTATAACATGGAAACCAAAGCTCAATCATCCCAATGGAAGCTGCCGCACGACGCAAGACCAAAAAAAGCGCGCCTGGTTAGGTCGAATGTGAAGCTTTACACGCTACGCTGCGATTGAAGAGATAAACACGGCATCGAAGGAGGAGCTGAACAAGATTACAAGAAGTGCTTCGAAGATTGGAAAAAATGTTGACACAGGTGTATAAAATCGGGTGGAGTTTACTTTGAAGTGGACAAAATAGATATTTGCACCACTTTCCGAACAGGCCTAGTACATTTGTAAAGTATGAAGTTTCCACAAAAATCTACCGAATTGTGTTATTAAGCAAAGTTCGCGAGAAGATTTTTCTTGAATTCAAATTGAATTAAAAAAAAAACAAGGAAGATGCATTAAAGAAGTCGTAGGCAGCTTTAGTTTTATGCGGTTTTAAAATGATTACAGGATCCAATATTCTAAAACCCAATGGTGGTTTGCTGGCCAAGTAATTACAACGCCTTCTTGTAATTACAACTACTGGAAAAACTCGACCATGAAGTAAAGAATAAACTTGGTCACACCACAAAAACTGCCTTATCCGCGACAGTTAAAATGTCAATAGATAAGGCTGGTATTATGCATTAAAGGAGAAAGTGTGTGGCTAATAAGGTAAAATAGTGAAAACGCCTTTACTATATTTTCCCACTAAAAGGGGACCACGATTTATTAAGTTACTCTAAGTCAATATACAAACAGGAAAGTAAAAAATCAGGAGGTGCTCTAAGATATATATATATATAATGTAGTCTTTGATAGTGAAATGCATATTTTCTAAAAACTACCTTTTATTTATATTTAGGCCGTTTTCAGATGTAATAGTCTCTCTTGCAAACTACAATGACTAAGTTTTCACGGTAGTCGATTAAGTTTTAGTTATCCCCAAAATCATGATTGGATAACATAATTCGCATCAACATAGGAAACGACAATTTTTTGAATATTTAGGTTGACGCTGCCCTTAATTGCCAGGCTGCGCTAACTAGTGGGTGTAGTTGTGTTTGTTGGCCTTTCAATTCATAGCCAAAATAAATAAATACAGAATAAAATT
>NW_020438867.1:43220-69903 GCF_000699045.2 Agrilus planipennis | reverse complement strand
GATGGTATATGTCTATCTCTTAGGGATAACCCACAATAACCATTTTTATCCTTTACTTTTTATGAGAAATAATGACTTATTTACGAAGCGATTGTAAGCAATACAGCATTAATTCTTATCCAATTAAGTACCTTAAATACATTGTGCATTTAATATAGATCAATACGGCGCTTTACAGCATGTAATTTAAATGAATATTTTCGAAGATATTACAGATTTAAAATGCAGGAACATAGCGGTTGCGGCGGTATCGGCCGGGAGGCCGGTTTGTATTGTCTAATGACAAAAAACTGTGAATGTTGTATTTAAAAACATTCTGTAGTTTATTTAGTATGTTCAGGGGGTATCTTTTGAAGATTTCCCCTTCTCGATAATAATCTAAACAAAACAAAAATATACATATTTATATAGAAGCTGGGGCGGGTCGCTAGTAATAATATAAATTTGGGAGACAACTTTAAACAATATCACAGCTGACACCCTGGGAGTAGTTATAATAATGGCCACATGAGATCGAGTAGCGCCATGAACCACTTACCAATGCCTACTCAAGTGCAAAAATATAAGGAGCAGTTTTGCGGGTTACATTAAAAAAAAAACAAAACAATTAATTCAAAGGTAACATAAATTAACGTTGCCGGCAAGCCTTTTAATTTGTATATTTTTTTTCTTGTTCCGTACTTTGCACGTTTTATGCGGTCACATGTGTGGTTGTGCAATTTACATAAACGCTTGCAAAATGCACGTTGTCGGTTATTGAAACAGCAAAACAAAAAAAAATCAAATGCAGTTAGCAGTTAGTAGCAGTGGCAGAATACAGTAGCCAGCGATTATCTTATTTATACGGTTTTGCAATTCCCGTTTATTATACACTCGACAACTTCCTTGTTTTAGAGATTTCTCTTGTTATTTCTGTGTTCGCAGCAGACTCTATGACACTAATAAATAATAATAATTCTCAGTAATTACAAACCTATATATGTAATATACATTTTTGTTACAACATTTAATAATCGCCTACAGGGCAGTACACAGGCGTGTGAGGGTCAAGAAAATAGAATAACGATTTAATAACAATAATTCGTACCTCGATATGAAAAACTTGATTCTTTTGGAATTACTTGTCAGAGACTTCCAAGAAAAGCAACTTTCCGTTAACCCAAAATTTTGAAAGAACGCAAGATAATAACGGCGCTATTGACCTAACCTAACCCATTCTCAGTTCAAAAATATTTAAATTAAACAGGGTCAAAAAATTAACATGTTTAAAACTGCTACATCATCCGCAAATTTAACCCTTAAGTCCTAGTTTTGTCTTTTATCTTCCATATACAAATTAAAAAGTAAAGGATGACAATGCTCATCCTTATTTAACTAACTCCTTTCCCGATATTTACTTCTATATGATGCTGCTACTCAAACTACCTATTGTCACTTATATGTATCTACATATAAACTATATATCAACTCTTGTAACCCTAAATCTCATCCCTACAGCCTTAACTATCTATTTTTAACGTCATTCTCCGCTTCATCTAAACCTGAATTATCCATCCTCTAAAATATCTACCGTATTATTTTCCATGAAGCGCGGAGCTGTACGGGTGCGAAACATGGAAGGTAGGCGCGGCGGAAAAGAAAAGGTTAGAAAAGGTTAGAATGAACAGGTATTAGAAACAATAGGAGAACAGAGGACTGTATGGAAGTCGATAAGAAATAAGTTGGTAGGACACCTTCTCAGGCATGAAGGTCTAGTCAGAGGCATATTAGAGGCAGAAACAGGAGTTAGTAGAGGTAAACCTAGATTAGATTACTGTTCACAAGTAGTTAAGAATGTGGGATGTTTTAGGGAAATGCGAAACCTCAGAATAGGAAACAGTGGAGGTGCGTGTCCAACCAGTCTTAGAACTGACGACCTTATGATGATGATGACTATTTTCCATCTTTCTTTGTGCACGATTTAGTTAGTTAAGAAAGAAAAATTAAGCTAAGTGTTCTCTTTTTTTTTTTAATTGAAAATCTTTATTAATAAAAGAATTGTAGCCCAGATGCTGGGGGTTACAACGATCTAATAGTTGAGATGACAATTTCAATGGTGAGAGCTTTGACAAGAAGTCTCCGATCATGCGAATGTCAAAATGTCTTAGATCAGACCAGACTTTTTTTTAAAGCATAAGGTATTACTTAGAGACTGTGGTAGAAGGTAGTATTAAAGGACAGTGCGTGCTTAGCGAAAATTAGAGACAATACAGAGAATTGGTGAGTATTAAGGACATGACCAAGCGCCTGAACAAGGGGATCTGTCTTGTGTTGCCTGTAAAAAATCTGCACCATAGGACGAGCATGACATCTCTGCCTCTAATGGCTGTAAGTGCGGTTACCATCTACGCTGCCACCTTCCTGAGATCCCAACCATTTGTCTTAAAGAAGGAACAAGTTGAGTGTGTAGAAGGTATATATTGAAAGTAGTGAGCCCCATAAACAAACAGCTGCGCAAGGATTCTATCAGTAAAATATGAGCAGGAATAGTCATTTTCACGTCCTTACTATTTTCCACATCGTTCCTTTACAGCCCGTACGCTGTAAATTGGAACGTTTATCACCGAGTCAATATAGAAGAAATCTATTGTTATTGTGGCTAGCACGGAGAGTGGTATACCCAAATGTTGCAGTGTGGTCGGTTTTGACAGCGATTGTAGCGATAGACTCCGTGATTGTCTGTACTTATGGCAGGGTTCCTTCGACGGTTAGAGCTGAAATGGGTCGACATGGTGCACCTGATAGTCTTCAATTATTTCGTTTGTAATCATCCGGAATCTTTCTCGTGTTCTAAATGTGACTATCTTTAATATTTTCCGCTTGTTCCTCATGTATTCCTGGTGCCTTAGTTTTCGTTTAAGTTTTAGTGCTAACCCAAGCTTTCCTCTTATTAAGGGCTTTCCTAATTTATCTACCTCCACACAATCTTATTTTTTTAATACATCTCCTTACTCTTGCCCAGCAAATAGATTCCCTAAATATGTAGTCTTTCCACCTATCCGCCTTCTTCCTCATTTTCCAAGGAAATCACTGCTGACTCAGTCCTTATATTATTACTTCTGTGTGTCCTTTTAATTATGTCTAAGATTATAAGCCACACTAATCTTACCTACTTCAAACTTTACACCTTTTATCTTTTGCATCGCTGCCCTACACTTCCGAATGATTTCCCACATTATCGCCTCATACCTTTCTTATTATGGTATACGATTTATTGGACTTTTAAAAACCCTATCGGGAGGAACGCCTTTAGTCCCCCTCCGTGCGCCACTGCTCGTCAATTCAAACGTACATTGTGCCTATCAAACAAAATAATGTCTTTTGAAACAATTACGAACGTTCTAAATAAAGAAACATTCCCAGAACAAAATGAGGTAAACATTGGCAAAAACAGTAGTATGATGACACAGGTATTTTTACATACTTATGTGTAAGTTCATATCATGCATCGATATGTGTACGTTTTAACTACATGATACAACACATTTATATAAGTACACGACTGTTTTTCTTCGTTAAAAAAGTTTTTCCGGTAAGTTCGTTGACCAACAATTCGCACAATTTATTGCACGTTTTATTTTATGTTCTGTTCCAAGCAATTACACATCATTGGTTCTACTTATTTTAAAATTTTCGCACCTAATTTTTTTTTCTTTGATAATTACTCTAATTAGGGGGTATGCCGATACAACAGAATTGTAGATACTGTATCGTAAAGAATCGATCGGATAAAGAAATTATTTTTCAATTACACAATTCACGTGTCTAATTAAGACGAAAGGCCAATTAGCGTTCATAAAACAATATCGCCGTTATACCGTTGTCTGAAGTAATTTAATTATAAAACATGACGCTAGCTAATGGGTACTGATTCTACCTGATGATGTTGAAGTTATTGTAACGTATGAAGATTTCAAATGATTTTGATAATTACCAAATTCTTGTTATAAGAATCAATTGGTTCCTAAAGATCAGTGGCGCACTAAGGGTGGGAGAGAGGGCGACCTCTCACAAAAATAAAATTGCATTGCATATTTCTTTTTCTGACTGGGATCGTACCTACACTTATTGAAATAAATTATTTCATGGTTAAATGTACATGCAAGGGAAGAAAAAGTAGCGAAAAGGCGAATATAAAGATGGGAGACGAAAAATTGGAAGAATTGGTTGATTTTAGGTATCTACGAAGCCAGATAAGTCAGGACGAAAGGAGTAGTAGGGATATAAAGCAGACGATAGCGCAGGGTAGAGTCGCCTTCAATAAAAAGAAGTCACTTCTATGCTCGCGAACGGTTAATTTAGAAATTCGAAAAAGATTGTTTGGAGCGCGGCGCTGTACGGGTGCGAAACATGGACGGTTGGCTCAGTGGAAAAAAATTTTAATTATAAATGGGTAATTGTTACTTTTTTATTTACCAAGAATAGTAGAAATGTTAGAAGCGTTAGAAATGTGGTGTTACAGGAGAATGATAAGGATAATGTGGATAGAGAAGGTTAGAAAACAAGAGGTATTAGGAAAAATAGGGTAACAGAGGACGTTGTGGTAGGATACCTTCTCAGGCATAAAGATCCAGTCACAGACATATTAAAGGAAGAAATAGGAGTTAAGAGTGCAGGTAGAGACCTAGATTATATAACTCTTTGCAAATAGTTAAGGATGTGGGATGTTCTAGTTTTGGGGAAATGCGAAGACTGGCTCAGGATTGGAAAGAGTGGAGGTGCGTGTCCAACCAGTGACGACCTTATGATGATGAAAATGTACACGGATTAAACTACATAATGACATTCGTGGGACCTAATTTCAATATACCATTAACGAATGTTCCTATTGCGATTTCGTTAAAACGATTCCCTTATGATGTATAACTACAAGGAATACGAAAGGATAGTTTTCCAGGTCAAAACAAGAATTCATGACTTTTTCCCAAATAATTTAAACAAGAAAAGATATATCGAAATTCAGCACCTAAGGAAGTCAAAAGGGATGAAAAAATTTGTTCTGCATTTTAAAAAATTCGTATAGGGTTATTGGCGAAATTTTTATTGCTTACAGCTTTAAACACAAATTTTGCAAAAATGTACTTTTTTACATTAAAATAACAGCCAAGAGTACGCTCTTTTTACTGATTTGGCACTTCGATTATACCAACAAAATTAAGTACAACTTGGAATCTTTTAAACATCAGCGTGTACAATAATTATCATTACTATAGAATATACTTCGATATTTGCTTAAACTTATTATTGGTATATGATATAAACAACGTTAACAATAATACAATCGAACAAATTATCTGTTTAACCTTAAGGACATACGAAAAAAAAAACACTACTGATGATAATGATGGGGGTCAATGGAAGGAAGAAACAAGATGATTTTACAGACCATTAAAACGTTTCTACTACTTTCTACTTTCGATATCTAGGATGTTTCCTTTCATCAAGGATTTTAATTGAAAACCGCCATGTTTGAATGTCAACATTCGGTCATTGGATCATATATGGGATGTGGCAGTGACTGTGATACAATATGAAAGAACGTCATGGTTAAAATGGACGTGTCACGTATCATAGACAACGGTACTATCCATCTTTGTACAGCATTGTTTGTATTAGGTAACAAAAATTGAATACATTATGTGGATTCTGGGCCTTATGATTAACCCCGAAGTACGTCGTATTGGAAGAAACCAGAAACGAAATGTAGAGTGCTAAAATAACAAGAAAAGGCAGAAAACAGCACCAACGGCCAAATACTAAAAAAAAACAGAAGAAATGTGGAAAAATAGGGGCGAGAAAAAGAAATGAAGAAAGTAATGGCTGATGGAGGAACACGTAAATGAGAACGAGAAGCAACGGAATCGAAGGGCAAAAACCCAATAAACCCATCGAGAAATACGTTCAGAGTAAACATGGAGCAAATAAGAGATTCCAAGTTAGCCAAAGACTACAGAATATAGATAAATGAAGCAAATCCAAAATATTTAGAACTGAAAGATAAGAAAAACAAGGTGAAAATGATTACAAGGTTTAGATATATCTTGCAATAAATGGAAAGGAAAAAAGTATTAACAAAATGAAAAGAAAAGGACATGTAGAGTATCCAAGTGGGAAAAAGAAGCTTGACAGCATACAAAAGAAAATTGTTCAACCAGGCTAATATTAAGAGAGGCCAGGTCAAAAGAAAATATACAGTGGATGAAGAAAACCCCTGGAAAAAAAAGAAGAAATTGAGCAAAAACAGAGTAGAATATAGAAGAATCATTACCTACACTTGTATAATATATACTTGAGGTTTTATTCAACCCCATATATCCCCCGAAGGGAACCATTCTTTATCAAATTATATCATCAACATAAAATCGTCAGTCCTAGGACTGGTTCGACACGCACCTCCACTCTTTCCTATCTTGAGCTAATCTTCGCATTTCCGTTAAACTTAAACAATCCACAACCTTAACTATTTGCGAACAGTAATCTAATCTAGCTCTACCCCTACCCCCTCTAACTCCCGTTTTTGCCCTAATATGTCCCTGACTAGACCTATTTCGCCTTTTTCTTATTAACTTTCATAGAGTCCTACGTCCTCCTATTATTTCTAATTTCTCTTCATTTCTAACCTTCTCTATCCACGGTATCCTCATCATTCGCCGGTAACACCACATTTCGAACGCTTCTAACATTTCTACTATTCTTGGTAAATAAAAAAAATATCAATTACCCATTTATAAGTGACGTATAAGGTAAAAAGCGTCACAATTTTAATGCTGGGAACAACTCAGTCAAGTTTAAAATCAACTTTGATAGAAACTGTAACAGACATCTCTCACAAGAGTGCATACATGTAAGTAGTAGGTACGTATGCACAGACACATGCAAATATACATTAAGCATTTGCTATTACTCACACGCTCGTAATTCGTTTAATTAGTTAATTTCATGTAACAAGATAACGACGAATTACAATTCAGTGTCAATTCGCGTATCACACAAGCAAGCCTACATTCGTATTTTATTCATTTCACATGGATACTTATATATGAAAGACCTAATCAATGGTTAGTGTCTTTCAACATAAACACTGCAAAAACGATTAGCGAGTGAAAGGATTTTTACAAGTAAACCGAAAAATATTCCTGAAAAGTATACCTAAAAACTTGTCATAGAAACTGGAACTTGATATTTAATAGCACAAAATTACAACTTAATTATAGACATATTCTACAGAAAAAACGACAAGAAGTGCATACATTCATATTAATTAATAATGTAAACTTAAAAAAAATCTAATAACATCGATAAATTAAAACATTTTCGGCTCGAAAACGAAATATTCCAAATCTGAACTATAGTTATCTATAGACAACTGCTTTTTGTAATAAAGGGGACGACTTGGTCATAACAATATCGTTTTTAACGACAACTCGTAGCGTCAGTTTTTATTTCTGCTTTCATATGAGACTACTTCTTGGGATTTCTGATTTGAATTTAATTTTTCTACATTATAAGTAACATTACTCGTAGAATATCACTATCAACATACATAAAATTATAAAATAAAAACATTTTTGTTGAAGATAAAAAGTCCAACAACTATTTCGCGTAAAAAAAAGCATTATCACATTCGTAGTCAAATTTTTGTTTCGAAGACATACTTTTACATACAACCCAACCCCTATAACCTTTGGATTACAATGTAGAACAATATTAGCACTTCGTTCATGTTGTCTTTTCCTTATCCCAATCTAACCGCTTATTTTGCTATTTTACTAAATATAATATCCCATGTAGGGAATACCGGACTAGACAACAGGCCCAAACCTGAACCAGCAGTGAGAGGCCAACCATTGGCTTGTCAATATCGACCCAAAGTGCGATCAATTATCAAATACCAAAACTAGATAGGTACATTAACGTTTGGCCAACTTTAGTCCAATACTGGGACAGCCAAGTATGGGCTTGTCAATACTTGATCAAAGTTCGAATGTTAAGACTACGTAAATATATATCCAAAATTGGGCAACGAAGTCTGGGCAAGATGGACACAGTTGCCCAATGTTGGATTAATTTTGTTCATCAAGTCAAAACATTACATTAGCTGTCCGATCTTAAGTTAATATTGTTCACCAAGTCTTGGCACTATATTGGATGTCGAAATTGTCTTGCTTCAGCATTGGTTGACTAGTCGTGGTCCAAGCTTGTCAATCGGGATTGGATCGTAGGGATTTGCCAAGCCTGATCCAATATTGGTTGCCACTTTCGGGCTACAATTGAATAATCTTGGACCAAGCTTGGTTCAGTAGAGATTTCCTGCATGGGATTATATACCTCAGTGAAAATTTATGGTAGCAACAGTTCCGCTTAAGAGCTCTAGCCAATAATTATCCCTGGAGCTAGATTTTCCGAAGAAAATGAATAGAACATAAATAAGGAAACAAAAAAAATTTTTGTGTAAAAGATTTATAAAGATTCGACTTCGATTGTACCCACTGCAATAAAAACTGAAATATTCGAAAATTTGTTAGTAAATTCTGTACGGATTCTCATAAATGTAACGCATCGACGCCTCACAAGATGCACCAACAACATTTACAAATATAGAACCGATGACGAGAGTAACGGCGACGTCCGTCGCGTACCGACGCCGGGCGTCGCCAATGTTCCGTCGCATTATATGAGATCCTCGTGAACGACTTTATCACTACAAAAAGACGAGCAGCATACGTGAACGTCCTGGAAAGTGGACAATAATAGACGCTTCGAAATAGACCGATGGCGACGCCGACGCTATCGGCATCGTCGCATAAAAAACTTATAGTGGAGACGACGGAGGACTCCGCGGAAACTCGTACGTTAATATGCAAGAGGAAACTTCAAAAAGTATGTTATCATAATAATTTTTAATAGTGGAAGCTGATTTTGCTGTTATCGATTTATTGTATGAGTTTTATGTGCAGAACCTGAACTTCTCCCAATTAAATAAATGACTGAATAATAACGAGCTTGGTCGAGCTGATAGAAATCACTTTGAATTTATAATATGCTGTATTTCGGGGCGAATGTAATAAAGTCCGATAATATACAATAAGAATCCCGTAACGCCCCTTAAAACAAATAGCAACGTTTAATTTAGGTAACGCACCTACCCGAACCGGTAAATGTCATACGTTTGATCTTTATCGACTCACACAAATTTTGCATGTTGGGCAAGGCATACAAATCAAAACAAATGATTCTTAGTAACCGGTGTAACTTGCCAATTGTTTCTGTTTTGTAACTGCTGTGAGAACAGGCCCACTTATACATCATTATAACAATAACGATAATTAGTAAGTTGGTAACAACCAACATCAAATGAAATTATTTAGAAGACGCAATTTAATTTAAAAAAAAAAAAATTTACTTGCATATCCGGCTCGAACGACCATGTGTATGCGGATAAATTAAACAACTTGGTCCCCTCCTCAACTGCACCTATGAGAATGAACGCAAATCGCCTATAAATTAAAAGATAGTATTTGGGTGTTACTGAAAGATTTAAAAGTGTAAAGAGCGAAAATAAAGTCCAAATGCACTATCCTTAAGCATTTCTAGACCCGGATTTCGTGAGCGAGATTATTCACAAGAACAATGCAACTCAATTGTACTTGAGGGTAAAATAAAAGAATAATTTAATATGTTGTAAATAAATTTCATTATTAATCCGGCTCGAAGGACCATGTGACAATTGTTAATAAATTAAAGAACTACATCTCCTCAATCGAATCTTTGAAAGAAAAACACAAGAGTCCTTAAGGGAGCAAGCCATCATCAAAATTAAACATATCTACGACACTATTTAAGGATTTGATACAGCAAATAATGAAGTTTAAATACGTGCATATATCCTTAAGCAATTTATATAACTCGATCTCGCGAACGAAAAGGAAGAGTGGGGTGGTGGTGATTGTCGTAGAAGCTGGAGGAGAAAGACTGTTATTTTTCGTCATTTTTCACGCGACGAGAACTATATTTAGGTAAGATTTATTGAGCTAAAGTCCACGAGAATTGTGTTTTATTATTTTGAGTGCGCTCACCATCATCCGGCTTCGACGTCGCGCCGGCTACAACAAGACGAAGAAAAGAAGAGCATACCGACAACACAACCGAAAGCAAAGAGAAGCCGATGTAAAAGAAAAACAACAAAAAAAAAAACAAAAAGAAACCGACGAGAAGCCAAATAGACGATGAAGAAGAAGTAGAAGAAGATTAAAACGGACGGGGAAAGGAATCTTAGGCGTTCAGGATCGTACGCTATGCAATGCTGAAGACATTCTTCTCAGTAAAATACCTACGACGAATTGTCAAAGCGCACGAATTTTACGCAGGAATAGCTGCCTGCTTTGGACTCGGTAAAGCTTGCTCGCGCTCTTCTCTTCTTCGCTAGTGAAATATTGTTGTCGCCTATCGCGTAACGTCGCGCTTTTCGATAGTTACAATTAACTGGACGACTCGACTCGACGATTTACGGGACGAGTGCAATCAAGGCAGGCGGACGGACGAACGGACGGGACGGATGTAGAAACAAACGGGGACCGCGTTTGCAATCTCTTCTTATTCAACGATTTGTTACGTCTTAATGGGACGTCTATTCGTAGATTGAATTCGTTTTTATGGGATAAGGAACACGTCAATTGACCAACGACTTTTTTAAAATTTTCACATCAAAAAGAGCATTAGAAATTATACATATAAAGAATGTTTTAGTCTACTGGCTACTCAGAAACAGTATTAAATTAATATCAATCCACGGAGGTTTCCGATGCTTATCTCTGTACGCGATTTTCCTTCATTAATTTTACTAGATACCTCCCTCTCTTTTCTGCATTTGAACAGTGTCACGATGGACTTTTTCAATGTTTTTGGATTTTCTGCACACTTTTCTAACAAACGTTTAAATTACGGAATCAATAATAATCACGGAAAATCAATTAGAAAAATTGGGAGAAGATATCGAAGAATCACGAGAAGAGAGTAAGGCAGGGTGGTGAGGCATCTTGCCGTCTTCACTCCCCTTATGGCGGTAAGGCGAGGAATTGAAGTTTGAATTTTCTGTAGATACTACACACTGTTATAAAAAACTAATCTTCTAATTTCAAGCAAAACATTTCGATACTAACTGGCACACTATCTAGGGTACTTTGCCTTATCCTACAATTTCGATAAATTATTGCGTGTAAACAAATAGTATTCTCAAAACGTAAACGAAATAATCCTCAATAAAGGAATGAAAAATAACTAAAACCAAAAACATATTAAGTATACAAAGGTAGAGCAAATTTAGAAATACATTTACCAACATTATTTACACTCGATCCCTGGTTATACAGCGGGGAGCATGACTAACAGCAGAGTCAATGTTTTCGTAATGTACAATATACAATAAGGTCCACCTCTCGCACATTTTAAGGTTCATGACATTCTAAACTACCTATATGTACAATACAGAAAACGGAGATTGTACTAAAGGAATAAATAAACCAAAAAAAAGGGATTCGCCTTAGCACCACAACGTTTTTTTGCCTACTTCTAATGTGACATTATCGCATGTTGATACAGATATTTTAATAATCAACAGGTTACAATCAATCTATTAAACTGCAATACAAAATGTACGTAGACCGATTTGGCTATAGGTCTACTATTAGCAAATAAAGGACAAAACAGTCGTACCTAATTACAGTTATTACAGTAATAAGCACTAATGTATGTACACAGGGAAATAGGGATCGTCTCTGTAGTCTATAGCATCTGCAATAATAAACCTTTTACAACCACCAATATTAGGTATTGTGCTTGATAAACAAAAGGTAATTAACCAAAGTTCTTACAGAAAGTACACAATTTTAAATAAACCACATATTATACAGGTATATTATTAGTATACCTGCTGGTCAAAATTTCTCTTTCCTAATTGCCCAATTAAGGAAAATGACCGGATATTCATGTCGTAAGGTAACCAACACATAAATGATCTACACTTATTATAAATGTCTCATAGTCTCATATGAAAATGTGCTTCTATTTATTCTATTGTCCATGTACTATACTCAAACCCTGACATTATTTTATCGTTTGTAATAATGAAGACACTTTTAAATATTCCTTATTTACACTAGTGTCGTTTTTTCATAGCCAATGATTATGTACTTCTTTTCAAAATCGAAAATTGCAATTGTACATATTAGTGAACGCCATACCTTTGGTTTGGGTATTAAAACCCTAACTCCTTCTTAAATATTTGTTACCCACAGACCCAGAACGCCTGTTTTTATTCCTGTTATCAGTAGATAAGGGTCAAAGATTAAATTGTAAACCGATATGTCCACCTTGAGATACAATTACTGTTACGGATCTAAAGACAGGGTCGGATCGGAACAAATGTGAAGGGCCTGCTTTTTTAAAGATCTGTAAATATATTTTTTTTTTTGTGTGATCTATTTCTTGTGGGAGAGGCGAAAGGGCCCCAAACTAAGTTAATCCGGCCCTTTCTGAATACAGTAGATAAAATGTAAAACTAAAAGCTAATACAATTTATAAACAAATCTGACATTATTCTCCACCTTATATACCTAACTCACAAATTCAAACTAGAAAAGTAGGTAATACCCATGTAGGTAGCAACTTATTAAAAAACGAAAGCCTTTTAGTAGGTACTTGTTTTATAACCCATTGATACCGACAAATAATTGGGATCATTATTTTAAATAAATATCATAAATAAATCTTAAGTAAATTTCTATTTAAATGAGCAGATAACCTTTTCTAAACAATGCGTAACCAAATTAATCCCACATTAGCAAAAACTGTATCGATAATTCTCGTGGAAATCGTTATGTTATTCCAGGTACATTAATTAGGGTATCAGATGTTGGAATAAATTTAAAATTTAGAAGTAGCAGTTTTATAGATATTTTTGTGTGTAAAGTAAAAATTACAAATTAACAATTACCATTATAAAACATACCTATAACATACATGTCATGTTTGATTGTATCGGTCGTTTTTCAACAATAGCCAATATTTCTATTATGTAGTTGAAATTAATCCGACGGTAACGAACAATAACAACACAAACCACAAGCTTTTTTTAGCGAATAATTTGCACCCAAAACAAAATACGAATAACAAACTGTACTGCAGCAGATACACGCACACACTAAAGACACCGTGCCGTCGAATCAGGTACGAACTTTCCGCTTTACTGCAGTCCATTTCGATGTCCGGTTAATTACGAATCACTTCATAGAGCTTGATCGATACCTTGAAAAACTCGAGCCAAAAAAATATCGTGGAAACCAATCTCTTATGTTATTGTTTTTGTTTGAAAATTTAACGTGCACCGATTCGCGCCGTCGCCACTCGTCGGAACTTCGTAACAGCAAGCATGACAAGTATGTAAAGTATTATAGGAATTATGGACACATTGCCCAAGTTATAACGGACTTTATGCCCAAAACAACGTATAAACTGTATGAAAACTGATATAAAATCATCAAGTACTTACCACTGTTGCAGATCTACACCTTACCACACACTTTGACGATAATTAAAGCGAAATTTAGACCGTTAACACGAACAGTTTATGTTATTGGTATGCTAGGAATGGTACAAAGAATCTAGACAACGCAACTACTACGGCGCACCTGAGAACGCGCATGGTGAACGCTTACAAATCCAGTTTTGTGCCTCCTCTTTCCTCTCAGATCAAAACAATAAAGACTAAATTTCTGCACTCTCGCGACACCTACCATCCAATAGTCAAATCATTACAGTTACTGCTTCGAAAACAATTATCGCTCTCTGTTAGGTAAAGTTAGTTATTCTAAGGCAGCAATTTTAATTTTATAACTTCGATAAATGAACTAGATATAACTTAAATTAATTGAACGGAAAAGGAAATAATATTTTTTTATAGTATTTATTGATCACATTAACTATTTGGAATAATTTTTGTATTCAGATTATTTGAAATTATGGTGAAAAACTAAAAATGGATTGCAAACTAAAAAATATTCAATAAACGCGGTTTCTTTTCATTTTAAATGGTTTAATAGTAACAGTTAATTAGGTAGATTACAGTTCACAAAAAACAAATTTGTAAAATACACAATACAATCAATATATGCATGTATATATTATTTTAAAAGTTGGCAAAAAGGTGTATTGGATATCTACGAAAGTGCAGTCTAAATTCAATCTTTTAGAGTATTCATAACGTTCATAAATTAAAATAAAATGACTAGCTCGAATTGTTGTTAAAATTTTGACTATTAGGCTACCTTAGGATTGTGCAAGGAAGACTTTGAGAAGCCCTTTCCTATCACTAAAAACTCATTGGGGAAGTCCATCATTGTAATAAAATGGAAGATGATATTTGTTGTGGCAAAAATATATTCGCATAATGCGAACCAACTGAAAGCTGGAAGAAATGTTTAACCAAAATATTCTACCTTTCAAAATGTTGAACCCATTCATTCTTTTTGTTAAAATTTTATACTTACCCAAGTTGTGACAAAGAAATCTATGTTGCAGGAAGAAACCGATTATTCCAATAATACTTGCAATCGATACACTCAACAGCTTCTTTTTAATCCTCACTTTTTCAATAATCACTTCATGATTCCCAACAATATGGGCAATCTTCATGGTAGACTTTATGGACGACCACATGTGTAAAATACTGCTTACCATAAACGTTATAAAGAGTTTCTCATGAGCAGCTACAATAAAATAAATCAGAATTACATTATACACTTCATAAATTGAACGATAAATAGTACAGTAGGCCCTCAACAGTATGAACATCGCATAACGGAAATCCTTATACCGTGAACAAATAAAACTTTCGCTTCTATAAATGAATATAAATTGACCTTAAAAATAGATATTTCACCATTGCTCTTGTGCTACTGCTGTAAATACCACATATATTTGGTACTTCCCCAGTCATATTAACCAGAGAGATGTTGCTTTATTGGCGTATTCACTTTTGATAGGTACATGTCATTGAGTTGTTGAGTATACTTTCATTACAATAACCCAATGGATAGTTATAAGAGGGCTAACAATGAGATAAAAATCCTGAGAAGATAACAAAGATTTTTCATTTCTTCGGCAAAATATACTATTTTGTTGCTACTGCATTATAATTGCATGTATGTTTCTTTTGTTAATTATAACAACTATTTATAAAAATATAAGATTCGCTAATGTGAACATGTTGTCTCTTTAGTTCACACAAGCCACTGCCAACTGTAATAATATAATTCTATAATTAATTACAAAACTCACGATAGTTTTCCCTATTTGAAATGTAAGTCACTCCAGTTAAACATGCTATTTCAAGGAGCTGCAGCCAAAACGTAAAATCAATCCATTTTTTTGCTTCTTCTTGATTCTACAATTTATTTATTAAAATTAAATTAAAAATAATCAATTACACATTACTTACAAGTATAATTATAAAATTGCAGTGTAATACTCAAGTAACTTGATAAAACTAATGTGGCAAAACAACTGTTGTTTAAGTAAAACTTTGTAAAAAGTTTACAAATTTTATTCATTTACTTAATTTAATTTACAGCCTTTAGTCAAAACATTACCGATTCAATTTAAAATAAAGACTATATTAAAAAACAATCAATGTGCTTACCCTTGCACTTGCTTTTGCAATCAAATTGTCATTGTATGATCTGGTTACAGCTGCTACCAGCAGTCTTGGTCCAAGATGAACTGCTATACTAACTCTCCACAAATATTTTTGGGGACTGATGCCTGTTATTGCACTTATAGAAGGTATAATATTGTAAACCTGAAATAAAAAACTTAGTAACAATATTCCAACTATTTTCTACACAACATTTTTACCCGACAATGAGTTTCATGTATATCATCCCATTGAAAAATAAAACCAGTAATTAAACAAGTCAAAATAGTAATTAATGGACATGCTAGGGTCACCAGACATAGATCTTTGAAATTTAGCATATAATGAATGATAATGTTGTCTGATATTTCAAGTGCCGAGTCTTCTGCATGTTTTCTTGCTTGATCTTTCTTTTCAATCGTTGTTTTCAGTTTTACTTGGTTGTCTTCTACACGTTCTAAATTTGATTCTTTATGGCTCAGGTTCATCTTAATTTTTTTCTGCACTAACATAAAGTTAATTGAATTAAGACAAATACAAATTTGTTAAAAATACTAGTTACTTCTCTACATCCACGAATACAAAGAAACCCATAAGACGTTCTTTACTTTCAAAAAATGCATAATAACTTTTAAAAAGAAATTACATCAAAGCTTATTTTTATGCAATATTTTTGAGAAACATACGCTTTATGTACATTTTAAAATGGCTTGTTACTTCACAAAAAACATGATAATTACTGCCTGCTTATCAACCAAAACAACGTTTAGTACAAAATACACTAATTATAAAGTTAAAGGAACACAAAATTTGTAAAATATAACCTATTTGTTTGGATAATAACAATTAATTAATTTTACCAAACTGGAATCATAGATAATAGACTGGAATTGTGAAAATAACCACAGATACAGGATAACACCAATATTTGCTATGCAGATAAGGTGCGTCCCACTAGACTTATTAACAGTTCAGTATACTAATTAAGTCTTTTCACATTTGTTTAATTTATAAGGCTTTTTCAGTAACTACTGCAGTGGTTTTGTTAAAGAAAATAACGATATATGCACGATTCAATATACGACCCATATTTATTTAAATTATACCACATTAATGTCAATATACATGTGATAAGAAATTGCATTTTAATACATGGTTTTCTCAAATAACTAGAAACGCATTCTCATATAATTATTCTAAATCACATTCTATTTCGTATTAAAAGTATATGCATTTTTCTATAATACCGCAAATAATTAATTTCAAAGTTCGAAATCTTTCTAGAATTTAAAGTGAAAAATAAAAACATATTGTTTAAAGTTGATCAAAATACTCTTTAACTATATGTAAAGAATTATTAGTTTCAATATAGCAGCAATTTGAATATGTATATAATAGAAATTCGGAAGTAGTGTCACAGATACATTTATCAAATGAAAATGAAAGGTCTCGAAATTCTACGTTCATTACAAAGAGTGCAGGATGATTGTCACACTGCCCACGTATGCGTCACTGAAGCGCGCGCATCGTAGGAAACTTAAAAATGCAGAAAAAGTTTGTCATAACACTGTCCCCATGACTAAAAATATAAAAACGTTTTGAATAAAATCATCGAGCCCTCTAGTAATATCCAATTCATTTTAGAAAATAAAAATAACTTAACAAATGCACTTTATTTTTCTCACACAATCAATCACCCCAAATAAATGATACCAAAAAATATCGCAAAAATCAGACGATATTACTTTTTAGAAGCTTGTTTTAAAAGTTCCTTGATAGAGTTTTCTAATTTTATTGCATCAGCGGCAAATTTTCTGATACCATCGGCTAACTTATCAGTAGCCATAACGTCTTCATTGTGCATCCATCTGAAAGCAGCTTCATTTAAAGTAATTTTTTCAATTTGCGCCCTTTTCGCATTTTCTTCACTAAGCTGCTTTTTAAGAACGTCATTGCTACCTTCGAGCTCTCCCAGTAACTTCGGGCTTATTGTAAGATAATCACAACCAGCAAGAGCCTTTATTTCCTCTGAAATTTTAAATATTTATCGTAAAAAAGTACAACATATTAACCATAAAATGAATACATTACTTACCTACGTTACGAAATGATGCGCCCATTACGATTGTTTTATATCCAAATTTCTTATAATAGTTGTAAATTTTTTTTACTGATATTACACCAGGATCTTCTTCCCCTGAAAAAGATTTTTTGTCTGTATTTGCAACATGCCAGTCCAAAATTCGTCCCACAAACGGAGAAATAAGGGTAACACCAGCTTCTGCACATGCAACAGCCTGTGCAAATGAAAAAAGTAACGTCAAATTACAATGAATTCCATGTTTTTGCTCCAATTCTCTACAACAGAAAATAAATGTGAAAAAAAAACCTTAAGAAAAAAATAAAAACGCACTTAGCGGCTTGAATGCCTTCCCACGTTGAAGCAAGTTTAATTAAAATCCGGTCTTTTTTAATGCCCTCTTCTTCATAAAGCTCAATAATTCTTTTCGCCTTTGTAATGCTGGCTTCTTTGTCAAAAGACAACCTTTTGAATAACAATTTCATTTATTGAAGTATGAATTACGTTATCATTTTTTTATTACCTCGCGTCGACTTCAGTAGAAACACGTCCCGGGATAATCTTCAAAATTTCAACCCCAAATAAAACAAACAGCTTATCCATTGCAGCTTCCAGTCTGTCTTCCGCGTTACTTCCGGTTTTATATCCATACTTCACAGCTTTTTCTACCAGTTGTTTATACTGAGGTAAAGTGGCCGCTTGTAAAATTAAGGAAGGATTCGTCGTGGCATCAGTTGGTTTGTACTGTTTCATAGCTGTAATTTAANATCCGACTCGGCAATTCCGGAAGCTTTTGCGGATTCCTTTAAAGTTGTTTTCTCACGGTGAGCCCTTAGAGCAATTTGAGCTGCTTTGTCATAACCGATATGAGGACTTAAAGCAGTAACCAACATTAAACTTTGACTAAGCAGAAACGCCACACGTTCTTTATCAGTTTCCATTCCATTTACGCAATTCAGAGCAAAACAATAGCAACCATCAAGAAATGCCTCCTATGAATACTTTTAGGACAAAACGATTGTGTTAGAACAAGCAAAAAGTAGTCGCGACTTGAACAAAAATTACTTTTAACTTTATATAGTCAATTAGAAGTCACCGTTTTTTTTTTGTCTAAAAAGTAAGAAGAACATCATATCTAAACAATAATCAATTTTTCTTTTGTAGATAAACACCCAATATAGAAATTTCACCATTCACCCTATATATGTATATGCAAATTTTCCGTTTACTAATGAAATGAAAAGTTACAGTACAACGACATAAGTACAACTTAAGGTTTCCATGACATTATTATTTATTGAATAATTCATTAAAAACCCTTAAAAATTGACAGTTATTTTAATCAATTAATAAATGAGTTACCAAGCGCCCCAAGCGCTAACGATTGTACATACACGCACATGTAATAAACTTGTACTTATATACATGCACGAATGTACGTGATAAACAGAGTTAGAGTCACCTTGAGGAATGGAAAAGATCGGCTTTTTAATCAACTTTCTAAATTCCAACTTTACAAAAAGCATTATTATTAAATGAAAAATTCGATTCCATTCAAGTAAATTAAATACTTAGATACGATTATTTAATATAACGACAAATAAATTTAAAATAAGAGCTCAGTACCTTCGAAATCGCCTGTGTCAGCGACCACAGTCGTAAGCTCCTTCAGCTGTTCCAGGGAGTTCGGCATCTTGCTTCTTTTACACTGAGGTTCGGACATAATGTCAGAAAAATTGAAATTCCTAACTTAAATGAAATATAAACCGAAAAAGGTCAAACAATATCGGTTTTATCACACCTCAGCGGTCGGGGCAGCGTCACACACCACTGGAATTTATGCGGTACGAACACAACAGCGACGGATTGTGGAAGGCAGCTGATGTTGGGTATAGTTGAGTACATTGTTGCTATTTCTGTTGAGTATGAGATAATAAAGTTATCGTAATTCAGTTTTTACAAGGACAATTGCATAAGTGTATGTAAGTCAATAAAAAATTACGAAACACGCATCAAGTTACGCATTCAAAAGTTACGGATTATAGCAATTATTTGAACAATATATTAAAGATAAATTGACAAAAATGCCATAAAAATTTCTTCCATGAGCGATGTTATTTTCCTCATATTTTCCGTTAGCGTCAAATTACGTAAGTGATAACACGACCTGTTGAATGCTTAATGAAACTTAACAAATCACACCTATCTAAAATTGTTTTAAATTACGGAATCAATAATAATCACGGAAAATCAATTAGAAAAATTGGGAGAAGATATCGAAGAATCACGAGAAGAGAGTAAGGCAGGGTGGTGAGGCATCTTGCCGTCTTCACTCCCCTTATGGCGGTAAGGCGAGGAATTGAAGTTTGAATTTTCTGTAGATACTACACACTGTTATAAAAAACTAATCTTCTAATTTCAAGCAAAACATTTCGATACTAACTGGCACACTATCTAGGGTACTTTGCCTTATCCTACAATTTCGATAAATTATTGCGTGTAAACAAATAGTATTCTCAAAACGTAAACGAAATAATCCTCAATAAAGGAATGAAAAATAACTAAAACCAAAAACATATTAAGTATACAAAGGTAGAGCAAATTTAGAAATACATTTACCAACATTATTTACACTCGATCCCTGGTTATACAGCGGGGAGCATGACTAACAGCAGAGTCAATGTTTTCGTAATGTACAATATACAATAAGGTCCACCTCTCGCACATTTTAAGGTTCATGACATTCTAAACTACCTATATGTACAATACAGAAAACGGAGATTGTACTAAAGGAATAAATAAACCAAAAAAAAGGGATTCGCCTTAGCACCACAACGTTTTTTTGCCTACTTCTAATGTGACATTATCGCATGTTGATACAGATATTTTAATAATCAACAGGTTACAATCAATCTATTAAACTGCAATACAAAATGTACGTAGACCGATTTGGCTATAGGTCTACTATTAGCAAATAAAGGACAAAACAGTCGTACCTAATTACAGTTATTACAGTAATAAGCACTAATGTATGTACACAGGGAAATAGGGATCGTCTCTGTAGTCTATAGCATCTGCAATAATAAACCTTTTACAACCACCAATATTAGGTATTGTGCTTGATAAACAAAAGGTAATTAACCAAAGTTCTTACAGAAAGTACACAATTTTAAATAAACCACATATTATACAGGTATATTATTAGTATACCTGCTGGTCAAAATTTCTCTTTCCTAATTGCCCAATTAAGGAAAATGACCGGATATTCATGTCGTAAGGTAACCAACACATAAATGATCTACACTTATTATAAATGTCTCATAGTCTCATATGAAAATGTGCTTCTATTTATTCTATTGTCCATGTACTATACTCAAACCCTGACATTATTTTATCGTTTGTAATAATGAAGACACTTTTAAATATTCCTTATTTACACTAGTGTCGTTTTTTCATAGCCAATGATTATGTACTTCTTTTCAAAATCGAAAATTGCAATTGTACATATTAGTGAACGCCATACCTTTGGTTTGGGTATTAAAACCCTAACTCCTTCTTAAATATTTGTTACCCACAGACCCAGAACGCCTGTTTTTATTCCTGTTATCAGTAGATAAGGGTCAAAGATTAAATTGTAAACCGATATATCCACCTTGAGATACAATTACTGTTACGGATCTAAAGACAGGGTCGGATCGGAACAAATGTGAAGGGCTTGCTTTTTTAAAGATCTGTAAATATATTTTTTTTTTTGTGTGATCTATTTCTTGTGGGAGAGGCGAAAGGGCCCCAAACTAAGTTAATCCGGCCCTGTCTGAATACAGTAGATAAAATGTAAAACTAAAAGCTAATACAATTTATAAACAAATCTGACAACATTATTCTCCACCTTATATACCTAACTCACAAATTCAAACTAGAAAAGTAGGTAATACCCATGTAGGTAGCAACTTATTAAAAAACGAAAGCCTTTTAGTAGGTACTTGTTTTATAACCCATTGATACCGACAAATAATTGGGATCATTATTTTAAATAAATATCATAAATAAATCTTAAGTAAATTTCTATTTAAATGAGCAGATAACCTTTTCTAAACAATGCGTAACCAAATTAATCCCACATTAGCAAAAACTGTATCGATAATTCTCGTGGAAATCGTTATGTTATTCCAGGTACATTAATTAGGGTATCAGATGTTGGAATAAATTTAAAATTTAGAAGTAGCAGATTTATAGATATTTTTGTGTGTAAAGTAAAAATTACAAATTAACAATTACCATTATAAAACATACCTATAACATACATGTCATGTTTGATTGTATCGGTCGTTTTTCAACAATAGCCAATATTTGTATTATGTAGTTGAAATTAATCCGACGGTAACGAACAATAACAACACAAACCACAAGCTTTTTTTAGCGAATAATTTGCACCCAAAACAAAATACGAATAACAAACTGTACTGCAGCAGATACACGCACACACTAAAGACACCGTGCCGTCGAATCAGGTACGAACTTTCCGCTTTACTGCAGTCCATTTCGATGTCCGGTTAATTACGAATCACTTCATAGAGCTTGATCGATACCTTGAAAAACTCGAGCCAAAAAAATATCGTGGAAACCAATCTCTTATGTTATTGTTTTTGTTTGAAAATTTAACGTGCACCGATTCGCGCCGTCGCCACTCGTCGGAACTTCGTAACAGCAAGCATGACAAGTATGTAAAGTATTATAGGAATTATGGACACATTGCCCAAGTTATAACGGACTTTATGCCCAAAACAACGTATAAACTGTATGAAAACTGATATAAAATCATCAAGTACTTACCACTGTTGCAGATCTACACCTTACCACACACTTTGACGATAATTAAAGCGAAATTTAGACCGTTAACACGAACAGTTTATGTTATTGGTATGCTAGGAATGGTACAAAGAATCTAGACAACGCAACTACTACGGCGCACCTGAGAACGCGCATGGTGAACGCTTACAAATCCAGTTTTGTGCCTCCTCTTTCCTCTCAGATCAAAACAATAAAGACTAAATTTCTGCACTCTCGCGACACCTACCATCCAATAGTCAAATCATTACAGTTACTGCTTCGAAAACAATTATCGCTCTCTGTTAGGTAAAGTTAGTTATTCTAAGGCAGCAATTTTAATTTTATAACTTCGATAAATGAACTAGATATAACTTAAATTAATTGAACGGAAAAGGAAATAATATTTTTTTATAGTATTTATTGATCACACTAACTATTTGGAATAATTTTTGTATTNTCATGTAATAAAGTCCATAGTTAAAAACTTTAATATTATTGTCTTCCATTAACAGGACATTTTCTGTGCTTAAATTTCGATTAACGATGTTTCTCTTTTGTAATTCCTCAAGTCCTTTCAAAATTTGGTAGGCAATCTTTTTTATATTATCCACATTTAAATTATCAGTATTTAAACATGCAGTTAATGGTTTTCCACAGTACTGAGACACTACAACTGTTCTCTCTAACAAAAAACAATCATTTAATAAGAGGGATCACTTTAAATACTGTTACATTATACCATGTTTGCCTCTTATAATGTCAATGTACTGGCAAAGGTATGGATTTTCTATAGTTTTTAGCAGTTGAGCTCTGCCATAGACTGTTATTGAATTTGGAGTTAGAGGTAATCCGTTACTCCCACAGGTATCTCCTTTGTGTTGCTTAGCAAAAAATGTAATTGCTCCAAACTGAAATTGTGGATTGTGTAATAAGCTTTTCTGGATATCCATTTCATTTGGTAGTAACTGAAAAAATAATGAAGTATTACACTAATAACATTAACATTTTTAGTTTCCTAGAGTTGTGGTTATGTACACATTTAAATTAACAATGTTTGTTATACAGGGTGTTTTAGTACACCTAACATTAACTTGAAACTTGACATTCTATTAAATAAATAAATAAATTATTGTTAATAAAGTATTAGACAATCTTTATTTCATATAAAAAACACAGTTACAGAACAGCTACTCTTTTTTTAAATAAGAGTTTCACATTTTGTTTTACTGTATAATACAAAATGAGATTTTTTAAAATACTTGTATTTATTATATTTTATATGATGCAAATAAATGGATCCCAAACACAATACATGATAATCCAATTAAATTAGACAAAATATATGTTAAGAAAATTTTAATCTTTTTCTGCAATTGCTGTAAGATGCTTATCAATTTCAGTTTCTGTCAATTTCCTGAATTTGGGTTGATCCTTAGTAACTACCCCCACTTCAAGCTCACTAGGTTTGAAATCAACAGACAAAACTGTTGATAGACAGCTTATTGCTAGTTGAATGGCATCATCCTGTTTAAGTTCCTGCTTTTTTTTTAATTTTTTTTCCAAATAACTATTGGCCTCAGTTTGCTTTGCTCCTACACTGACACCTCTATAGCCACAATAGTATCCAGCTGGGTCAGTTTTATACACACAAGGGCCTTTCTCAGAATCATATCCAATTAAAATCATAGAGCATCCCAATGGACGCATTTCAGCATTCTGAGTGTATACTTGAGAAATATCAGCTATTCTTCTGCATAATGTGTCTACTGGCATTTCATATCCAAATTTGTACTTATATTGGGCAGCTTCATAACGGGCCCTTTGTACTTGGGACTTGCTGTCTGCTATCATCCCCGTCATTACACATCCTGCAGATTCGGTAATTTGGAACAAATGAGTAATAGTATTACCATCTATCAGCTTATCAGGTATCTTTCTTTGAGTTACACAAACCGCTGTATCAATCCCTTTGACGGCAACAGAAGTTAAACCAGCTTGATTAATGGCTTTAAAAGCATATTCCACTTGGTACAGTCGACCTTCTGGTGAAAAAATTGTAATATGACGATCAAAACCAGCACTACTGCCCCTAGCCATTTTCTTTTAGGCAACAAATACAAATCTTGCTTATAGAATGATTCTTCCCAAATGCTTGGAGCATGAAATAGGTTAGATCGCAATGATTTGTATTTTTAAACTGACACCTGTCATAATTAATAGTGGCTAAATTATCATTTACCTGCAGTAGATAAGTAACATCCTCCGAGGTTTTTAAAACTTTTTTAATACTTTACAAGTCATTATAATAAAACTGCTTATACATTCTTAATTACTTTAAACTAACAACTAACAGGTCGATTTCTTTTTATATACAGTTGGCCCCAACATATCTTCGGCTTTAACCCAGTTATTAAAATCCGACTCGGCAATTCCGGAAGCTTTTGCGGATTCCTTTAAAGTTGTTTTCTCACGGTGAGCCCTTAGAGCAATTTGAGCTGCTTTGTCATAACCGATATGAGGACTTAAAGCAGTAACCAACATTAAACTTTGACTAAGCAGAAACGCCACACGTTCTTTATCAGTTTCCATTCCATTTACGCAATTCAGAGCAAAACAATAGCAACCATCAGAGAGCAGTTTAATAGACCGTAAAACATTTGAAACCATCAAGGGTCTAAAAACGTTTAATTCAAAATGACCATTCGATCCGCCTATTGTAACAGCAACGTTGTTACCCATTACTTGAGCTGCGATCATTGTGAGCGCTTCACATTGGGTCGGATTAACTTTGCCGGGCATTATAGAACTTCCTGGCTCGTTTTCTGGAAGTATTAGCTCTCCTATTCCACATCGGGGACCAGAAGCTAAAAATCTAATGTCATTGGCTATTTTCATTAAAGAAGCTGCAATGACATTTAAAGCTCCAGAGACTTCGATCATAGTGTCACTTGCAGCTAGCGCTTCAAATTTATTAGGGGCGATTACAAAAGGAAGTCCTGTTAATTCAGCAATTTTTTTTGTGCATTTTTCATCAAAAGATACATACGTGTTAAGGCCGGTTCCAACAGCGGTTCCACCAATTGCGAGCTCGTATAAACGAGGCAAAGTATTTTGTATTCGATTTATTCCATACTCCAATTGCTTAACGTATCCACTCAGCTCTTGTCCCAAGGTCAAAGGAACAGCATCCTGAGTATGAGTACGTCCAACCTTTATAACAGACATAAACTTTTGGCTTTTCTCCTGTAAGCTGTTTTTTAATTTTTTTAAGTTCGGTAGAAGACTATGATTCAACTCGTGAGCAACTGCAATGTGCATAGCGGTTGGAAATGTATCATTACTGCTTTGACCTTTATTAACATGATCATTGGGGTGAACAGGGTTCTTCGAGCCTAACTTTCCACCCAATATTTCAATTGCACGATTACCTATCACTTCGTTTACGTTCATATTCGTTTGAGTGCCGGAGCCAGTTTGCCAAATTCCAAGAGGGAAATGTTCACAATAAAGGTTTCCAGAAATAACATCGTCAGCAGCTTTTGAAATGGCAGATGCGATTTTCAGATCCAGACCAAAATCTACGTTCACCTCTGCTGCAGCCTTTTTCAATACACCCATAGCTACAATAACACTAAAGGGCATTCTTTCAAATTCGTCCCCTATAGGAAAATTCTTCAGACAACGTGCTGTTTGAGCTCCATACAATTTGCCATTTGGAACTTCTATTTCACCAAGGGCATCATATTCCACTCTAACGCTTTCCATATTGAACATTACTTAACAACACAATTGCCTAATTAACACGTTTACAATTATTATATGTATCAGTTGAATGGAATATCAAATTTGACATTAATATATATTCCATTTGTTGCTGGATTTAATAGTAATATACGTATAGTAAATATCAAAAATCAAAGTTTGTATTGTACGGCGGTCTTTAATTTTTCGAAAGAAGCTTAGATAAATTATAAAAATACATTTATACATTTTTTTCTATTTTAAAGTAAATTACTGGCTGTAGAGTTGCTATAAATTAGGTGACT
>NW_020438867.1:36520-42146 GCF_000699045.2 Agrilus planipennis | reverse complement strand
CTTCACATCGATCAGCAGTTAACAGCAGCAGTTTGTGTTGAACATCTAGAAAGATATTCTCTCATTATGTCATTACAAACATTTTCAAAAAAAAAATAATGGGCAAGTACCTGTCGAAATATGTCTGAACATATCACACAAAAATTGATTGACAACATCATTGGCATCATTTTCTGAACGTAAAGCTGCTATCACAGTTTCAACTTCCTTCCAAAACTTCTCTTCTTGAAAGTTTTCCAATCTACAATTACACAATTGGGAATGTCTTAGGGTGTACTTTAAAATGAGAAAGTACTCACAAATAACTGAAACATTTTGCAGCTTCTTTAACGTTTTTGGCTTCTTTCTCCATTTTATAAGCTTCAAACTAAAACGGATCCTATCAGAAACAGAAATTCTTTTCAAATTGATACATACATGTACAGTAAAATTATTAGGGTAAAGCGTCTTTGCAGTTATCATCCAAGCCTTTGCAGCATAAGGATCGGTCTGTAATGCATTTTTGGCCCTTAACACTACATATTCTTCATCAGCTGCATTATAAATTTCAGTTTTCATTCTGAAATTTAAATATTTTAAGTTCACAATTTAAAAAATATCTTGCATAACCTATAAATCTATTGAATTATACACAAAACTTCAAAAACAGGAATGCTTTCATATACTGAAATTAGATGTCGCACTGATAACACCTTATACGAGAGTTAAAGAAGAAGTTTTGACCGCACTACATGGTATATACCAAAAGTTTTTGTAGTTGAATAAAATGTACATGGAATACTGGGTTAATACATATATTGAAATTCATTTAATAAACAGTAGAAATAAAAGAAACACTAACTAAGAACGAAAACCTTAATGTAAATTAAAAGAAATAACAGAAAACTACAAATATTACTAATTTTTAATTGCTTTTCTGTGCCAATTTTGCGTAATGAGATCATACCTAATTTTGTACATCTAAAGGAGATTTCCTGATTAGCAAAATTTAGCTCAAGAAATTAGCAACTTTTAAGTGCAGATACGGCGTTCTAACAGACTTTGCACTTGTTACAACAAGATTAGCATTTATTGCAAATTACTGTTTCACTAGTTTTTGAACACTGCAAAACAAGGGAGTGCGTCTTCTTCAGTTTTAATTCCGCTGAACTCTTACATATTATGTCCGTTTTCTTTGTTACCCAATTCAAGCGACAAAATAGTTTTCGAAACACCGACGAAACAAGACGTTTAATATGAATGCAAAGCCATGAAGCAATTCGTCCCTATTTCCTATCAATGCATATAAGTATGTAGGATGAATAAAAAATAAGTCAGTTGAATTTGATGCGTTTTTTATCAACCACGACGATGGCTAAAAATTTATTTTTTATAAGCAAGTCATATTTGCTTATTATGTTGAATCTCAATTATTGTGGTATTAAATGTGAACGAATTGATGAAGTGCAACACGAGCATTTTTTACAAAATGTTTCGTGGTTTTCGAGAAACGAAAGTATGTTCTTTAATTGGTCTGAAATTTATTTAATTAGTTCAAAGTGCCAGAGTGGGATTCGGCATTTAATGGACGGATTAAAATCCAACGAACTTTGGGCGCTTAAAAGTGAAGATTTTGAATAATCCATAAAATATTTACATAGGTAATAATTTTGCGCGCTTTTAGTGATTGATGCAAACGCAAAATTACCTTCTGGAATTTTAAGTGGTAACATAAATCAATACGGTGATTATGATGAATGTCTTTCAGTAAGTGATGCAAAATATTGTTTAGCGGAAATTGATATATCCAATTTCTGGAACAATCGAAATTGTGAACTTCAAAATTTGGTCCACTCTCATTTCGCATTCAGAGGAAACGTGTCTGACGTAAGTATTTTATGTTTGTTTTGAGATGTAATCAACTGATTAATTAGGAAGCGATTATAACTTATTAGCAATTGGGAAGTAAGGTTTATGTACTATATGCCTTGGCGTTCTATGCTCTTAAGAGTGCGGAACGACTGGCAAAAATCATCGTGTCGTTGTCTACATGAGGAAAAGTACAAACATGTTTAATGTTTTCAGTAAAATTATTAATAGAAAAATTTGAATATCATATAAAATTCANATATATATATATCTACATATATATTTTCATATTTAATTTAATTTACAGTATAGGACTGTTTGGTGTGTATAAAATTGTAGGACTTACTGGTAACAGCACGTTGAAACCTCCATGAAGCACGCAAACTCTGCTTACCTTGCATTCTAGCAAAAATTTAGGAAACTGGAACAATATGACACATATTAAGCAATAAAAAAAGCATTTAGTGTTTTCTTTAAAATGCTATCACTTACCAATTCCAAATCTGTATCTTCCGTTCCAACTACGACTACCACTTTTTCAGTATTATTTTTTAATGTAGCACCATGCGGCCCTATAGATTCCAAAACAGGACTTCCAAACGTTACACTCGAAAACGGAATATTTAAACTTCCTCTAACAGCGTACCTACTAAATCTTAAGAGAAACCAAACAATTAAATTAAACTTAAAGACTAAAAAATCTTTGGTACCGTCATTTAACATTTAACTAATAAAATATTACTAACTGAGTAGGATTTCTAATGTCGATTATAATTGCTTTTTCTTCATTTACAAGTTTGACGACATCTGTAAAATGTATTCTCGGACACCTCTCACGATTAAGTTCTTGTACGGTGATTCCCATTTCATCCTAAAACGTAAAGATAAAATAAAACGATAAAAATTGTCTTTTAGTCCCTTTACCATATTTTCTATATTTTTTTCGTTTTCATTTTGATGTTTGCGATAAGTTATGCTTCTTGGTGTTATGTTGTAGCTCTTTAATGAACTTGTTACACACTGTTCAATATCAACTTCGGGGAGATCAGAGAAGAGCAAAATACATTCGTTAAAGCCGGAGTTAAGAAGCGTTTCTCTTAACTGAGTTAAAATTGATAATCCGACATGTAGAGGGAATGATGAATCCCCAAGTATTAATTTGTCCCACAAATGTAAAATTTTATGTAAAGGGAAAACGTCTTTAAAACAAATACAGTTCTTTGTATTGCTTTTAGTAAAAAAAAATATTATAACTTACGCGAGAACATGGTTAAAAACCACGGTATAGCAAACAGTTCCGGGATAAAATTAATATTGTGTAAATGGTTTGCTAAAGTGGGATCATGAAATGAGATCAGTTGCATAAATTTCGCCAAGTATTCCTGTATCACAGCCGCATTGTCCTTTAGGAAGAAATTATGTAAATATAATGGTATAAAAGACGACAAACAAGCAAACGCTTTTGCTGAAACAAAAATAAAGCGTTTTTTATTTGGATTATAAAACATTAATTACAACAACTGCATTATCCAGATAAAAAATCATTTAACGTTATTATATTTGCTTTTTTCTGATGCGTACCTAATTTCTTTTAAAGTTTAAATTAATGACCTGTTAATATTTTAAAAATGTTTACCTTCATCATTAAAATTTAAATAAAGAAAAGGTGCAGTTAATGAATCGAGCCCCTGCCAGTAAACATACTGAGAATTTTTCGAAACCCAGGCTTTTAAAATACGTTTAAGTTTATTATGACCAACTGAAGAAGACAACAGTTCATTGTACTGATGACACCTTGGAATGTCCACTTCAATCTAAAAGAAGTTGTTGTTTACAGGACGTTTTTCAAAAATTAAATTTATATTAATAAAATTTAAAATGCTTTATAAACCTGTCTATCTGTAGGTGTAGGGGTAGTTTTATCAATTTTAGCATATTCTTTTTCATAATCGCCCTTTACATGAAGTAGAGCCGCCCAAATATTGCCCCTTAAAAGGGGAGGGATGTCCTTTTCACTTTCTTTTATTATTAAATTTCTAGTGAACGGATAACCCTGCAAAATGTTCATTATATAAAACAAAAATTAAAAAAGAAACGAAATACTCACATGTAACAGTCTTCTCATTAAAATTGTCCTGTGAAATTGGTATTCAGGGTCCTTTTCTCTTATAACTAAAGGTAAATTGGACGCATCATACTGTGGAGGCTCAGACTTTTTAATTATATCAGAATTTATATGAATAAGAGGGTAATAACTACTAAGTGGAATGTGACTAAATCTTCTATACAGAGTGTCAAGTGGCATTAAAACAACTTTAGGATCATACAGTAAGTTAAAATTGCGCTCTAATCCCAGTATATTTCCATCCATCAATACTGCCCTAAAAGTTTTCTGGTAATTGTATTTTTCTTTATTTACTTCACCTTTTTTTTAATGTAACATTTACTTAGGAAGAGATAAAATGGGCGGTGAAGTCCGTATAAGTCCCTGTTTCTTAAGTTCCAGTAAAACATCTCCACCCGCCAATTGCCACCAGTGGTAAAATTCCATTATAGTAAAGTTTTGAAACGGTTTACATACTTTACTTTTAGTTTTCATAGGAGAAGGAGCAATATTATTAAAAATTTCACGTTTTAACAAATCTTGTACTGATGGTCTGTTACTTGGATAAACGGTGAGGCAGCTATTTATAAGATCCTTTAAATCTGCTGGCAATTCCTAAAATAAAAAGGGTTAAGTAATTATAACTTATTTCTTATTTAAAGAAGACTATCGACTAGTTTTTTGTTAAATTTTGGGCACTTATACTACACACCCAGGCCTTTTCCTTCAAAAAAATGTTGTCATAGCAGTTAAGTTATTTGTAAAACTTACCACATGATTATGTTTACACAATTCTATTTATTACATCTTATTCAAATATACTATGAATTACTTGTTATATAGACGCATCAATATACCATATAAAAAGTTAAGTTTTAGAATACATGAGAAATACTTATTATTGGTTTTATCTTACACTGTATTTTTCATAACAATTGTGTTCTCTTGTGATACGTTCAAAAACACTACCATTTGCAGTCAATAAGCTCATTATCTTCCTTATTATTTGACCTAGTTTCAGAGAGTTCCACAGTGGTTTATTGATGACTAATTCAGCCAAAATAATTCCCAAGGACCAGATGTCTCCCTTAGGATGTGAATAAGTGCTACTTGGTTTGCTAAGATACACCTCTGGAGCTGTGTATAGTACAGACCTAAAATGAAATTCCAAAAATTTTATAAATTCGAAAATGTTTCTTGCATTAAGACAAGGAATAAAATTAACAAGTACATACATTACTGGGAAGGCAACATACTGTCCATTCCCTGTCATGTAATAAAGTCCATAGTTAAAAACTTTAATATTATTGTCTTCCATTAACAGGACATTTTCTGTGCTTAAATTTCGATTAACGATGTTTCTCTTTTGTAATTCCTCAAGTCCTTTCAAAATTTGGTAGGCAATCTTTTTTATATTATCCACATTTAAATTATCAGTATTTAAACATGCAGTTAATGGTTTTCCACAGTACTGAGACACTACAACTGTTCTCTCTAACAAAAAACAATCATTTAATAAGAGGGATCACTTTAAATACTGTTACATTATACCATGTTTGCCTCTTATAATGTCAATGTACTGGCAAAGGTATGGATTTTCTATAATTTTTAGCAGTTGAGCTCTGCCATAGACTGTTATTGAATTTGGAGTTAGAGGTAATCCGTTACTCCCAC
>NW_020438867.1:23977-36008 GCF_000699045.2 Agrilus planipennis | reverse complement strand
AATACTTGTATTTATTATATTTTATATGATGCAAATAAATGGATCCCAAACACAATACATGATAATCCAATTAAATTAGACAAAATATATGTTAAGAAAATTTTAATCTTTTTCTGCAATTGCTGTAAGATGCTTATCAATTTCAGTTTCTGTCAATTTCCTGAATTTGGGTTGATCCTTAGTAACTACCCCCACTTCAAGCTCACTAGGTTTGAAATCAACAGACAAAACTGTTGATAGACAGCTTATTGCTAGTTGAATGGCATCATCCTGTTTAAGTTCCTGCTTTTTTTTTAATTTTTTTTCCAAATAACTATTGGCCTCAGTTTGCTTTGCTCCTACACTGACACCTCTATAGCCACAATAGTATCCAGCTGGGTCAGTTTTATACACACAAGGGCCTTTCTCAGAATCATATCCAATTAAAATCATAGAGCATCCCAATGGACGCATTTCAGCATTCTGAGTGTATACTTGAGAAATATCAGCTATTCTTCTGCATAATGTGTCTACTGGCATTTCATATCCAAATTTGTACTTATATTGGGCAGCTTCATAACGGGCCCTTTGTACTTGGGACTTGCTGTCTGCTATCATCCCCGTCATTACACATCCTGCAGATTCGGTAATTTGGAACAAATGAGTAATAGTATTACCATCTATCAGCTTATCAGGTATCTTTCTTTGAGTTACACAAACCGCTGTATCAATCCCTTTGACGGCAACAGAAGTTAAACCAGCTTGATTAATGGCTTTAAAAGCATATTCCACTTGGTACAGTCGACCTTCTGGTGAAAAAATTGTAATATGACGATCAAAACCAGCACTACTGCCCCTAGCCATTTTCTTTTAGGCAACAAATACAAATCTTGCTTATAGAATGATTCTTCCCAAATGCTTGGAGCATGAAATAGGTTAGATCGCAATGATTTGTATTTTTAAACTGACACCTGTCATAATTAATAGTGGCTAAATTATCATTTACCTGCAGTAGATAAGTAACATCCTCCGAGGTTTTTAAAACTTTTTTAATACTTTACAAGTCATTATAATAAAACTGCTTATACATTCTTAATTACTTTAAACTAACAACTAACAGGTCGATTTCTTTTTATATACAGTTGGCCCCAACATATCTTCGGCTTTAACCCAGTTATTAAAATCCGACTCGGCAATTCCGGAAGCTTTTGCGGATTCCTTTAAAGTTGTTTTCTCACGGTGAGCCCTTAGAGCAATTTGAGCTGCTTTGTCATAACCGATATGAGGACTTAAAGCAGTAACCAACATTAAACTTTGACTAAGCAGAAACGCCACACGTTCTTTATCAGTTTCCATTCCATTTACGCAATTCAGAGCAAAACAATAGCAACCATCAGAGAGCAGTTTAATAGACCGTAAAACATTTGAAACCATCAAGGGTCTAAAAACGTTTAATTCAAAATGACCATTCGATCCGCCTATTGTAACAGCAACGTTGTTACCCATTACTTGAGCTGCGATCATTGTGAGCGCTTCACATTGGGTCGGATTAACTTTGCCGGGCATTATAGAACTTCCTGGCTCGTTTTCTGGAAGTATTAGCTCTCCTATTCCACATCGGGGACCAGAAGCTAAAAATCTAATGTCATTGGCTATTTTCATTAAAGAAGCTGCAATGACATTTAAAGCTCCAGAGACTTCGATCATAGTGTCACTTGCAGCTAGCGCTTCAAATTTATTAGGGGCGATTACAAAAGGAAGTCCTGTTAATTCAGCAATTTTTTTTGTGCATTTTTCATCAAAAGATACATACGTGTTAAGGCCGGTTCCAACAGCGGTTCCACCAATTGCGAGCTCGTATAAACGAGGCAAAGTATTTTGTATTCGATTTATTCCATACTCCAATTGCTTAACGTATCCACTCAGCTCTTGTCCCAAGGTCAAAGGAACAGCATCCTGAGTATGAGTACGTCCAACCTTTATAACAGACATAAACTTTTGGCTTTTCTCCTGTAAGCTGTTTTTTAATTTTTTTAAGTTCGGTAGAAGACTATGATTCAACTCGTGAGCAACTGCAATGTGCATAGCGGTTGGAAATGTATCATTACTGCTTTGACCTTTATTAACATGATCATTGGGGTGAACAGGGTTCTTCGAGCCTAACTTTCCACCCAATATTTCAATTGCACGATTACCTATCACTTCGTTTACGTTCATATTCGTTTGAGTGCCGGAGCCAGTTTGCCAAATTCCAAGAGGGAAATGTTCACAATAAAGGTTTCCAGAAATAACATCGTCAGCAGTTTTTGAAATGGCAGATGCGATTTTCCGATCCAGACCAAAATCTACGTTCACCTCTGCTGCAGCCTTTTTCAATACACCCATAGCTACAATAACACTAAAGGGCATTCTTTCAAATTCGTCCCCTATAGGAAAATTCTTCAGACAACGTGCTGTTTGAGCTCCATACAATTTGCCATTTGGAACTTCTATTTCACCAAGGGCATCATATTCCACTCTAACGCTTTCCATATTGAACATTACTTAACAACACAATTGCCTAATTAACACGTTTACAATTATTATATGTATCAGTTGAATGGAATATCAAATTTGACATTAATATATATTCCATTTGTTGCTGGATTTAATAGTAATATACGTATAGTAAATATCAAAAATCAAAGTTTGTATTGTACGGCGGTCTTTAATTTTCCGAAAGAAGCTTAGATAAATTATAAAAATACATTTATACATTTTTTTCTATTTTAAAGTAAATTACTGGCTGTAGAGTTGCTATAAATTAGGTGACTATATTTTTACTTGAAATTAAGAACCACATTTTCGATATATCTAGCGAGAATTTATGCATGAACCTCCTTTGGGCTTGTAAGGTTGTGGTTGAATCATTAGCTCTGGTTTAACCCACTCATCAAATTGCTGCTTTGAGATTCCCATTTTCTCTGCTGCTTCCCTTAATGTCAATCCTTCATGATGGGCATATAAAGCAATTTTTGATGATCGATCGTATCCTATATGCGGGTTCAATGCAGTAACTAGCATCAAGCAATTCGTTAAATGTTTTTCGATAGTTGGAATATTCGCTTTAATACCATCAATACAAAACTTTGCAGTACACAAGCAGCTGTCTCCCAATAGCCTTACGGACTGTAATACGTTGGAAACGATCATGATTCTAAAGACATTTAATTCAAAGTGGCCATTTGAGCATGCTATTGTAATGGCAACATGATTTCCCATTACTTGGGCGCAAACAGCTCCCATTGAATCACAATGAGTGGGATTTATCTTCCCGGGCATTATGGAACTTCCCGGTTCGTTTTCTGGAAGAGATATTTCGCCAATGCCACATCGAGGTCCTGATGACATAAACCTAATATCGTTCGAAATCTTTGTAAGCGATGTTGCTACATGATTAAGAACCCCTGAAATCAAAACCATACAATCCGAAGCAGCCGTAGCTTCGAATTTGTTAGGAGTGACTTGGAATGGTAATCCGGTAAATTCTGCTATTTTAGCTACACATTTCTTGTCGAAATTTTGATACTGATTAATACCAGTACCAATAGCAGTACCTCCGATGTTGAGCAAATAAAGACGTGGAAGAGCCGCTTTAATTTGGTTTATCCCTGTATTAAGCTGTTCAACATATCCGCTAAATTCTTGACCTAAGGTTAGTGGGACAGCGTCCTGTACGTGTGTACGTCCCACTTTAATTATCTTGCTAAACTCTTCAGCTTTAGCATTTAAACTGGATTTTATTTTATTAAGACTTGGAAGCAACGATTTGTTAATCTCGTGGGCGACTGCAATATTCATTGAGGACGGTATAATGTCGTTTGTGCTTTGTCCCATATTAACATGATCAAGTGGATGAACTGGTGTTTTGGTACCTACTTTTCCACCTAAAATTTCAATTGCTCGGTTACAAATGACTTCATTGGCGTTCATATTGGATGCAGTTCCAGCTCCAGACTGCCATATAGGAACTGGAAAATGATCAGCATAGAGTTCCCCTGAAATAACTTCATCACAAGCTTGGGAAATTGCCCTAGCAATAGAAGGATCAAGTCCGAATTCTGCATTTACTTCGGCACAAGCCTTTTTAACAACTGCAATGGCAATAACAAGGGCAAAAGGCTGTCTTTCAAATTCACCACCGATTGGGAAAAAAATTAAACATCGTTGAGTTTGCACCCCATAAAGCTTATCAGCTGGGACTTGAAGTTCTCCAAGGGAGTCACTTTCCACTCTATATTGCGCACTTGAATTACACATTTTGCCTTTTATTATTCCAGTTGTTTCACAAAAATACAAAATTATACAACACTCGGAGGATGTTAGTTTTAAAAATTTTCGTTCGTTGAACAAAAAATGATTTGACAATTATTTTTTCTTTTGTTTTTATTTTCTATGAAAAATAAATTAAACTGTATACATCTTAAATTACCGATTTTAACAGTTGACTATAGGTACGTTAAGCGATTTTGATATTATCCTTTATGGACATCTAACTAAATAATTATTGCTTATCGTTGGAATTGTCAATAAACTAAGTATAAAACGTTTATATCGTAGAATCACCCGCTACAGAATGCCGTATCAATCGTTAAGTTTCCTCGATGATACACTTTATTTTTTCTTGTAATCAGCTGGCCCCAACATGTTTTCAGGTTTAACCCAGCTATCGAAATCGGATTCAGTAACTCCAGAAATTTTTGCGGACTCCTTTAGCGTCATTCTGTCGTGGTGAGCTTTCAGAGCAATTTGAGCTGCTTTGTCATAACCAATATGCGGACTTAACGCGGTAACTAACATAAGACTTTGATTAAGCAAAAATGCCACACGTTCCTCATCGGCTTCCATTCCATCTATGCAATTGGTGGTAAAGCAATTGGAACCATCAGCCAGTAGTCTAATAGATCGAAGTACATTTGAAACCATCAATGGTCTAAAAACGTTTAATTCAAAATGACCATTCGATCCGCCTATTGTAACAGCAACGTTGTTACCCATTACTTGAGCTGCGATCATTGTGAGCGCTTCACATTGGGTCGGATTAATTTTGCCGGGCATTATAGAACTTCCTGGCTCGTTTTCTGGAAGTATTAGCTCTCCTATTCCACATCGGGGACCAGATGCTAGAAACCTAATGTCATTAGCTATCTTCATCAAAGAAGCGGCAACGACATTTAAGGCTCCAGAAATTTCTATCATGGAATCACTCGTAGCTAATGCTTCGAATTTATTTGGAGCTGTCACGAAAGGAAGATTAGTTAATTCTGCAATTTTTTTTGCGCATTTTTCATCAAAAGAAACGTAGGTGTTTAGGCCTGTTCCAACGGCGGTTCCACCAATCGCCAGCTCGTACAAACGAGGCAAAGTATTTTGTATTCGATTTATTCCATATTCCAGTTGCTTAACGTAAGCACTCAGTTCTTGGCCCAGGGTTAAGGGAACGGCGTCTTGAGTGTGAGTGCGCCCGACTTTTATAATTGGCATAAACTTTTGACTTTTTTCATGTAGGCTATTTTTTAACTTTTTCAAGTTCGGTAGAAGACTATTATTTAACTCAAGGGCAACTGCAATATGCATGGCTGTAGGAAATGTGTCATTACTGCTTTGACCTTTATTAACGTGATCATTGGGGTGAACAGGGTTCTTCGAGCCTAATATTCCACCCATCATTTCAATTGCACGATTGCTTATCACTTCATTGACATTCATATTGGTTTGTGTTCCGGATCCAGTTTGCCAAATACCAAGAGGGAAATGGTCATGGTAGAGGTTTCCTGAAATAACTTCGTCTGCTGCATTTGAAATAGCGGACGCAATTTTCCTATCAAGTCCGAAATCCAAGTTTACTTGTGCTGCAGCTTTTTTTAACACACCCATCGCCACAATAACGCTAAGGGGCATTCGTTCATACTGATCACCAATAGGAAAATTTTTAAGACAACGTGCTGTTTGAGCTCCATATAATTTACTGTTAGGCACTTCTATTTCTCCAAGAGCATCTTTTTCCATCCTTACGTCTGCCATTTTACTGTACAATCACTTTTACAATTTTGTATAAAAACACAACACCTTTTAATTATCAAATGTGACATTAATAAGTTAAATTAAGCTTCTTCCACTTGTTACTGGATTTTACATAACTACTTACATGTAGACATTAAGGAGAGCGCTATTCTTGTCAATTTTTGGAGGTATATTACAAATATATTACTTACACATTAATAATTACTAATTGCACTTGAAATACCTCATTTGAAATGTATAACAATAAATGCATTCGAACCATTTTCTTTTCCTTTGATGTCCATTGTGCACAAGGTATTGCAAAAAATGGAGGTTTATAGTACCATTTCAAGTAAAAAAATATGTATTTGCGATTCTGGAAAAGATATATAGTATAATACTTCATATTTTATTTTTACGAAAGAAATATGCCATAAAGTAATACGTTAGATTATACAATTATTTGGCGTTATATTTAAAATCATTCAAAATTTACGAATACCTTTATAAAAAAAATAATAGAAAACTCATGTAACTTACACTCCACTTCTTTACATTAAAAACTGTTGGATATGACCTCGTTGTTGGGTAATGAATTTAATCAGAAGTTGGTCGAGACGATCATTATTTCGCGATATTTGCCTCTTTATCGTTTGTTTTATTTCTTCTTTAACACCTTTGTCAGCTCCCCGTGTACCAATTCTTCTTTGCCTGAAATTATCTCCTGGAGAAACATAAAATATTAATAACAAAATATTTACCCTAAGTGAGGAAGAATATCAAGGGTTACACCACCACCCCGTTCTGACCACAGGTACGACAGTTCTTCTAAAATGTCTATATTAATAATATAAGTCTAAAAATATAAACAAAAATAAATATAAAATTTATATACCTAGTATATGTAATAAAAATACATCTTTTGAAATTAGAAAATTACTTACTTGAAATAACATATAAGAGAAAGAACCTCTTTGCTGAATTTGGTTCATTAAAAATGGCAAGAAATCTTCTTCCAAAGGCCAGTCCAACTGAATTAAAACTAAGAGGTTTCCAATCACAAGATCATTATAAATAAGTGTGTGCTGAAATTTTTCCTTTGAATAACAATTCTAAATTAATATTAAATCGTTACGGAAAGAAATAAAATAAAAAGCAAACATTCTAAAAAGAAAATGAAAAATAATATTCTTATTTGAAGAAAAATATCCGTCTTGACTATAACTGAATGAGTCTTTTACACATACATGTTGTTTAATTGTTTTATGTATGTCTGAACAATTGTTTCAAGAAAAAGTGTTTTAAAATACACACCTTAATACATCTAATTAGTAATTTCACACAGAACTGCAATACCCCATTTAATGTAAGTGGTAAGTAGTGCAAGTGCCTTTGATTGCCACCAATAACAAGTTGTGTACTTAGAGATCCTAAATTACCCGAATTTAGTAATTGAACTGCGGCAAGAATGTGTTCAAAACAGTTCTAAAACATGCTTAATATTACAAATAAAAAACTTGAAACATAGAGCGTCAGTACCCCATAGCTCTTTTTAAGATAAAATAAATTAGCTAATCTAATATGTCTTGATAATGTTAAATCTGGAATGCCAGAAGGAGGTTGAAGTTGTGCTACAGCCTCGTCATAACATTTTTTATATAAGGCATAATCTATTAAGTAATCTTCCAATATGGAATCTAGCTTGAGATGATTGTGCAACTTTATATACTCTAAAAAATGATAAATAAATATAATTGTATGCTTTTCAATTAAAAAAGAAAGACAACCTCGAGTAAAAATTTCAGAGGAATGAAGTAAATCCCAACAATTTGAAGCCATTAAAAAATTATTGGCAATATTTTTATTTTCATTCTTGTCAACTGTAATAATAGGCGTCGATGATTCTGAGTCGGTTCTTCTACGTTTAGATTTAGGTTCCAAAGAAGGATTAGATAAAGAAGTATCTAAAAGACAACCAAAAAAATATCAAAAATATATTTTCACGAAGTATTTTACCTGTAAATGCTTCAATAAGAACAAAAGAAGTCTGAACTTGTCCAGGCGAAGCATCAGGTGATAAACTTGATTTGTAATCATCTAAACAGTAAAGAAAAAAAATTGTTGAACAATATAAGAGTTGTTTCATGTGTACATGATCATCCACAGACAGAATTTTATGTGTCTGGCAGAAAGTTAGAATTTTTTGCCAATAATTTTCCTTAGACCTAAAATGTGCTTGCTATTAATAACAATATTTTTAAACAAATCCTAAATAATAACCAATTATTTTTAAAATTTGTTAAGTATGTTTCCCATCCTAGGTGTTTTCCGATAATTTCCAATAAATCAAATAACCTTTGCCAGGGTTTATCAATTTTTGTCTCAGTATCCTAAAACGACAACTACTTTTACCTTGTAATTTAAACTTAATACATCTTACAAAATTAAACTTGTCATGGTACACTAAATATGAAATAATAATGTTTACCTTAATATTAGTTTTGTTATAAATATAACAAAGATAATATTCTGTTCCTTTGTGCAATAATTTGAAAAGCAACTTAGATGAGAGTTCACAAGAAACATTTTCACTTGCTAATAAAGGAACTAAATCACAAATCAGCAACTTTCTATAAATGTTTACTGGCTGATTATTAGCATGGCTATGTTTCTCAGCACTAAGGAGAGTGTCTACCAATCTAGGCTGAAAGGTATGTAAAAAATTATAAGGAAACATTGATTTAATATTAGCAATCATACACCATGAGAAGGAATTGTCATCGGAAATCGTTGAAGTAATAGTAGTAGTAACTTGCAATGTTCTATAGCATCTTCACATCGATCAGCAGTTAACAGCAGCAGTTTGTGTTGAACATCTAGAAAGATATTCTCTCATTATGTCATTACAAACATTTTCAAAAAAAAAATAATGGGCAAGTACCTGTCGAAATATGTCTGAACATATCACACAAAAATTGATTGACAACATCATTGGCATCATTTTCTGAACGTAAAGCTGCTATCACAGTTTCAACTTCCTTCCAAAACTTCTCTTCTTGAAAGTTTTCCAATCTACAATTACACAATTGGGAATGTCTTAGGGTGTACTTTAAAATGAGAAAGTACTCACAAATAACTGAAACATTTTGCAGCTTCTTTAACGTTTTTGGCTTCTTTCTCCATTTTATAAGCTTCAAACTAAAACGGATCCTATCAGAAACAGAAATTCTTTTCAAATTGATACATACATGTACAGTAAAATTATTAGGGTAAAGCGTCTTTGCAGTTATCATCCAAGCCTTTGCAGCATAAGGATCGGTCTGTAATGCATTTTTGGCCCTTAACACTACATATTCTTCATCAGCTGCATTATAAATTTCAGTTTTCATTCTGAAATTTAAATATTTTAAGTTCACAATTTAAAAAATATCTTGCATAACCTATAAATCTATTGAATTATACACAAAACTTCAAAAACAGGAATGCTTTCATATACTGAAATTAGATGTCGCACTGATAACACCTTATACGAGAGTTAAAGAAGAAGTTTTGACCGCACTACATGGTATATACCAAAAGTTTTTGTAGTTGAATAAAATGTACATGGAATACTGGGTTAATACATATATTGAAATTCATTTAATAAACAGTAGAAATAAAAGAAACACTAATTAAGANATATTAATAAAATTTAAAATGCTTTATAAACCTGTCTATCTGTAGGTGTAGGGGTAGTTTTATCAATTTTAGCATATTCTTTTTCATAATCGCCCTTTACATGAAGTAGAGCCGCCCAAATATTGCCCCTTAAAAGGGGAGGGATGTCCTTTTCACTTTCTTTTATTATTAAATTTCTAGTGAACGGATAACCCTGCAAAATGTTCATTATATAAAACAAAAATTAAAAAAGAAACGAAATACTCACATGTAACAGTCTTCTCATTAAAATTGTCCTGTGAAATTGGTATTCAGGGTCCTTTTCTCTTATAACTAAAGGTAAATTGGACGCATCATACTGTGGAGGCTCAGACTTTTTAATTATATCAGAATTTATATGAATAAGAGGGTAATAACTACTAAGTGGAATGTGACTAAATCTTCTATACAGAGTGTCAAGTGGCATTAAAACAACTTTAGGATCATACAGTAAGTTAAAATTGCGCTCTAATCCCAGTATATTTCCATCCATCAATACTGCCCTAAAAGTTTTCTGGTAATTGTATTTTTCTTTATTTACTTCACCTTTTTTTTAATGTAACATTTACTTAGGAAGAGATAAAATGGGCGGTGAAGTCCGTATAAGTCCCTGTTTCTTAAGTTCCAGTAAAACATCTCCACCCGCCAATTGCCACCAGTGGTAAAATTCCATTATAGTAAAGTTTTGAAACGGTTTACATACTTTACTTTTAGTTTTCATAGGAGAAGGAGCAATATTATTAAAAATTTCACGTTTTAACAAATCTTGTACTGATGGTCTGTTACTTGGATAAACGGTGAGGCAGCTATTTATAAGATCCTTTAAATCTGCTGGCAATTCCTAAAATAAAAAGGGTTAAGTAATTATAACTTATTTCTTATTTAAAGAAGACTATCGACTAGTTTTTTGTTAAATTTTGGGCACTTATACTACACACCCAGGCCTTTTCCTTCAAAAAAATGTTGTCATAGCAGTTAAGTTATTTGTAAAACTTACCACATGATTATGTTTACACAATTCTATTTATTACATCTTATTCAAATATACTATGAATTACTTGTTATATAGACGCATCAATATACCATATAAAAAGTTAAGTTTTAGAATACATGAGAAATACTTATTATTGGTTTTATCTTACACTGTATTTTTCATAACAATTGTGTTCTCTTGTGATACGTTCAAAAACACTACCATTTGCAGTCAATAAGCTCATTATCTTCCTTATTATTTGACCTAGTTTCAGAGAGTTCCACAGTGGTTTATTGATGACTAATTCAGCCAAAATAATTCCCAAGGACCAGATGTCTCCCTTAGGATGTGAATAAGTGCTACTTGGTTTGCTAAGATACACCTCTGGAGCTGTGTATAGTACAGACCTAAAATGAAATTCCAAAAATTTTATAAATTCGAAAATGTTTCTTGCATTAAGACAAGGAATAAAATTAACAAGTACATACATTACTGGGAAGGCAACATACTGTCCATTCCCTGTCATGTAATAAAGTCCATAGTTAAAAACTTTAATATTATTGTCTTCCATTAACAGGACATTTTCTGTGCTTAAATTTCGATTAACGATGTTTCTCTTTTGTAATTCCTCAAGTCCTTTCAAAATTTGGTAGGCAATCTTTTTTATATTATCCACATTTAAATTATCAGTATTTAAACATGCAGTTAATGGTTTTCCACAGTACTGAGACACTACAACTGTTCTCTCTAACAAAAAACAATCATTTAATAAGAGGGATCACTTTAAATACTGTTACATTATACCATGTTTGCCTCTTATAATGTCAATGTACTGGCAAAGGTATGGATTTTCTATAGTTTTTAGCAGTTGAGCTCTGCCATAGACTGTTATTGAATTTGGAGTTAGAGGTAATCCGTTACTCCCACAGGTATCTCCTTTGTGTTGCTTAGCAAAAAATGTAATTGCTCCAAACTGAAATTGTGGATTGTGTAATAAGCTTTTCTGGATATCCATTTCATTTGGTAGTAACTGAAAAAATAATGAAGTATTACACTAATAACATTAACATTTTTAGTTTCCTAGAGTTGTGGTTATGTACACATTTAAATTAACAATGTTTGTTATACAGGGTGTTTTAGTACACCTAACATTAACTTGAAACTTGACATTCTATTAAATAAATAAATAAATTATTGTTAATAAAGTATTAGACAATCTTTATTTCATATAAAAAACACAGTTACAGAACAGCTACTCTTTTTTTAAATAAGAGTTTCACATTTTGTTTTACTGTATAATACAAAATGAGATTTTTTAAAATACTTGTATTTATTATATTT
>NW_020438867.1:0-16377 GCF_000699045.2 Agrilus planipennis | reverse complement strand
TAATGTTTTCAGTAAAATTATTAATAGAAAAATTTGAATATCATATAAAATTCAATTTACACAAAAATAGTACTAATTATAAAAATTGACGCCTAGACGACACGCCTGATTTACATTTGTTCCAATTTTATTTGTAGTATGTGATTCAACGCATTGCTTCATGTTTTAATCATGAAAATTTATGAGAGAAATTATAACAATGGGTACCGAAAAGACACAAATAGAACATGAATAATATTTAGCATTGCCTAAGTTTATTAATTGACTGATCATTTTTTTATTAGGGCAACCATATTCACAAAAAGAATAAGTAGTTTAATTTTTGTACATAAAGTATATTAAAAAAATCAATTTTTGTATGTATCACTATTAAATGATTCATTAATACATAAAAAAATGGTTAAAAATAATCAGTTGAAAAATAAAAATAAAAACTAGGTATAATGGTGTATGTCTTAATAGACGTTAAAAAAAATCAATTTTTATTAGCCTGCCCATAGGGTTCCAGACTTTTCTTTAATTAAATGGGGATTGTGTATTCCTAAAGAATGCACAACAGAGGATGTAGAAATATTGTTAAAAAACGCTTTTAATTTACAAACAAAAGTTAAAAATTCTATGTGTCAAAATGCTGCTGAAAAAGAAATGATTTTAACATTTGGAGATTATCTTGCAAGGTAATTAAAAACAAAGTTATATCTCATGTAAACGAAACTAAAATATATTACTTATTAATTGCAGAGGCTTTTTTATTGCATTACTTTTAATGATATCTTCCGGAACGTTTATCGAATATATTTCAAAAGTACCGAAAGACAATGATGGTAAGAGTCAGCTATATGATTTACTGATTTACAACTACATTTTGTATATTATTTTACGTTTGCCTTGTAATATTAAATTATGCATTTTAAAGGTATTATATGGAAAGTATTAAGATGTTTTGCTATCCAGAAAAACTGGAATCAACTGTTCGCTGTGGAAAATAAAAAAATTCGTGGTGTTGATGGTATAAGAGCATTAAGTGCTCTAGGGTTGATAATGTCGCACAAAAATGTTGCAATGTTGTACAATCCATACATAAACAGAACAAGTGCAGTTGAGGTACATATTAAACAAAATAAATGTGAAGCTGTTTATTCACAGCATCTTATACAGTCATTTAACAATTACATGCAGGATTTAATCAACTAATTTATTTAGGGCCTTGGGAAAGCATGGTCTGTTATAGGTAGGACTGCTATTATTTACACTGATTCTTTCATGTTAATAAGTGGACTACTAAACTCGAAATCCCTTTTTGAAGAATTGGAGAAGGAAAATACTCTCGATTTTAAAAAACGAATAATAAGCAGAATCATAAGGTAATTTATAGCAATTTTGATATCATAAAAATACTAAAAGTTGGTTTTACAACTTTCGATTAATTTACATTGGGTTACCTTTCACGTACAAATTTCCAAAACTTTCGGTATGCACCTTGTTGTTCAGTTGAAACTTTTCATTTGACCTGCGTATAGAAATATCACCTGGCGCCATCTAGCACTAGTATCCAAAAGCATACCTGCGGTACCTAGTGCCGAAATGCCAAACATGACTTTTGAACTAGTTTGCAATCTATACAATAAAGGTACAGTTTCACTACTACTCGTGCGATGGCGCACCCAGTTTCTCTATACATGAGTTACACGAAAAGTTTTAGCAGTAATATAAGGTGCATACAAAAAGTTTCCACAGTATGACGCAAAATGTAGAAATTTTCAACAAAAAGCGTACTTAATGCATCACCAAGAGCCTGTTACTAAATTTGGATATCGTAATAAAAATTAGCAAAAGAAAATTACGCATATAACAATAAACTGCAAAAAAATTAATTACCGACTTATTAACTACCTTTTATTTCAAATTCTATAAGAAATTATTCTAATTTGGTTATTATAGCGATTATCTTTTGATATGTACATGTAAGTTAAATAAACCAAACAAGATAGATACTAAAATTGGAAAGAGTCAATTATAAAGTTACATATAAATTGTTTGGAGGAATATCTCGTAAGAAACCATAAAAATACGTATTTTGTTTCCTGAGAAACCTTTACCATTGCATAATTGAATGGTACAATTGATGTGCTTAAAAAAAAATTAAAAAATTATAACAAAACTTACGCTTTTCGCTTTAAAAAACCTGATTAAGGATCCAGATGTAGTATCAGAAGGTAATTGCGGTTTAAAAAGTGATTTTGATCTTAGTCTGGATTTTGATTTCCAAATTCAGCTCAAAGTATTGCGGATTTATTTGTATTAGTCGTGAAATTATGAGGTTAGTCAAATATTTAAATAGCATCCAGGTCGAGAAATATCAATGAACAACACTGTAATTAATAAAATACACTGTAATATTCATTTAATTCTAGAGGGAACATTAATTTTTAAAGATACATATCGTATGAAGAAATCCCTCAAAATAAACCACAAAAATACATACTTTGTTCTTTAATAAACCTTTCTGATCGTCATAACTATGAATACAAGTGACATGTTTCAAAATAAAAAAAAAATGATAAGAAATAAACAACTTACACTTTCTCACTCGCTGTCAGAAGCTCTGTTAGATCCATTATCAGATCCAGACCCTGATCCAGACTTGGACTCATTATCAGATGGAGAACGGGATCCCGATTGGGATCTCGACCTCGATCCTGACGGTGACCTGCTCTGAGAACGCGATTTAGATCTAGAAGGCGATCGCGACTTAGAGGGCGATTTTGACCTAGATTTGGATCGTGAAGGGGAGCGTGACCTCGATGGCGACTTTGATTTCGATCTTGATCTGGATTTTGACCTCGAACTTGATCTAGATCTAGATGGAGATCTTGACCCAGATTTTTCTGAATGGTTTGATGATCTCGAAGATGCTCTTGAAGAAGCACGAGACTTTTCCGCGTCACTTTCTGTTACAAAAAATCAAACAAACATTATATTAGTTAAATTCTGTATGAAATTGTCTAGATATTGGACCTCTATTACTACTCCTACTACTACTAATGGAACTTACTTTCATGTTCATTTTCACTTGCTTCATCTTTGTTACTTTGTTTCTCTTGATCAGACTCTGCCTGACTCTCTTCAGCCTGTTCTTCTTGTGTTTCTTCAACTTGATCTTGCTCATATTCTTCATCCTCATCACCTACAATATTTATTTTCAAATTGTAAGATTAAATTATATGATGTACTTTTCAAGGAAACTCTTACCAGGAGGCTCAAGCTGTTTTTCACGATATCTTTGCATTCTAAATTCTTGAGCATCCATAGGTCTATGCTTCACAATAAGTCGTGTATTACTAGTGGCCTGCCCAGCTTTTTGTCTTCTTTTACTCAGTCTTACTCTTGTTTCCAATTCATTGTAATATATACCATCTTGACGTACAACCAAGAAATAGTTTTCTTCATATCCTTTGCTTGCCTTACTTTTAACATTCCAATTATATTCTCTAGCCATTTTGTATTCATATTCCTCATCATCTTGATAAGAAATACCTTGGGCAAAGTCGTTGCGACGTTTCTCCAGCGTTTCTTCAGTGGGCAAAAAGTATGCCACAAACTGTTCTCCACTTTCATCCATGACACCTCTAAAAATATCCATTTTTGTTAAAAAGAAAGTATCACACTTTAATATATTAATATTTTACCGAATCATAGCTTGAGACATCTCTTCAATTTGAGCTGGAATTTGTTTACCAACTGGTGCAGGATCACTATCAAATATAACTTGGGCACAAGGATATTTCCAGAGTTTGAAATCTGGATATACTGGCAATACTTCTACAGGATAAACATTTGGTTTACTGTAGTGTTTTTCGATAGGGATCTTAGAATCTTCAAACGTTTTCTCGATAGCTTTAATCTGGGAATCACGGTCCATATACAAAGTTTCATTCTTAAGGTTCTTTTTAATACTGTAGCCAACTTTGGCCTCGACTTTGTCCATAGTTTGGGGTTGAAATCGTGTCTGCTCAGTTGAAATATATTCAGTTCTACGCAACCAAGACACTGAACGTGCATGATGACGAGATCGTTTCGAGTCCTGTGGTGTAAGAATATCTTCTTCTAAAAGTTTTTCATCAGCTGGATCAAGTATTGCCCCAGGTTCCACGGAATAAATATCTTTATTTATCAGGTCAATATTCACTCCTAAATCGTGTTCTGTAAGCACTTCGTATCTGTAGTTTCGCTCGAGAGAAGTTGGATTGTACTGGATAAAACGAGACGATTCAAAGGGATACGAAATGAATTTCAAGTCGAAAGGAATATCAGGAAGGGTATTGCAATATTTTACGCGGCATATTAATTCGGATCTAAAACAAACAAGTGATTTTTTAATGTATAAACAGAGGAGCTTCATAATGTACCTTTTTTCTCCAGGCTTAACAGGTCTTTTCTCATTTTGATTCGGTACTTGAGGTTGTTGAATTGTTGGAGGCATTTTGTACTTACTATTTCACACAATATTCACTCATTAGTTAATTATTTACGTTAATTTACCCTGTTTCTGATAATAAACTGACGCCAATTCTAACCTCACATTTTTTTGAAGCATTGGATGTGTACACACCATTGTACAGACAAATTCTATATTTAATGTGGCTATAGCACCACATCAGTCTTTTTTTCTATAACACAAAAATGACCATCAGAAGCAAAAAAACAAAAAAAAAGAACAGCCTAACGCACATTCATATAATTTAATTATACATCAATGTTTAATTAAAAAAATAATAATCGAAAATATTTCTATATTTTTTTCAGAATAACGCCAAATTTACTTACAGTTATTTTATTTTGTACCTACATTCTTCCAAAGTTAGGATCGGGGCCATTATGGCCTCTTGTAGTAGGACATCATTCTGCGTTATGCAAGAAATACATGTGGCGAAACTTGCTTTTTATTCACAATTATCTTGGTTTTGAAAATATGGTATGTAGTTTTTTACATATGTTAACAGTTTATCACAGTTTTGATGTCCTTTTTTATTGTAGTGTCTCACTCACACTCATCAACTCGGAATTGATTTTCAATTATACTTGGTTACGCCTTTCCTGATTTATCTTATTTCAAAAAATGCTTTTAAAGGATCATTGATTGTTGTTGGAATAATTTTTGTTTCGACGGTTTTGCGATTTTGGGCAACAATTTATTACGAATTGAGCCATGTCGTATATTTTGGAGTGACGTAAGTACCATTTTTAGGCAACTTAATGTAAAGGAACACTTATATGTACTTTTATCAAAAGTTTTTATAAATATTTTCAGGATCAAAAGAATGTTCGCTACTGCTAACTTTTCATACATTTTGCCTACTCACAGGGCAAGTATTTATTTAATGGGGATGCTGTTGGCCTTTTTTATGTTTAAAACTAATCGCAGATTTAAATTTTCGAAGGTATGTACTACTTTCTATATTTCATTTGAAATTATATATCCAGAAAACAATGGTAGTACCTGAATAGGTTGATGCTGTTATAGATGTTCTTTGAATAACAAGAGACTTTTATGCTACGATCACTGTTACAAAAAAGAAAATACATAATGTTAATTATTTCTAATAGATTTTGTATGAAATCATTCAGATATGTGGACGATTATATATATGGAATAACTCTATCTGTTGGAAATCAGCATTAAATAATTTCTAATTCGAACGTTTCTTTTATATGTTAGTTTAAATAACTATATTAAACTTTTTGGTTTACAATGACAAAAATTTTCGTATGCACCTTGTAATACAGTTGAAACTTCTGTTCCGACCTGCGTATGACAATATACCACTTCGCCATCTTACATGAGTGCTTCTAACCAGTTCTGCGACGTCTGCCGGTCGGATGGAAAATGTTGCGTTTTACGTAGTCAGTCACCTGCTAGATTTATTCATAGTTTAACTATCAGTTACGAGATAGCGCAGTTAGTTATATTTATACACAGGTTAGAACAAAAGTTTTGACACAAATATAAGGTACATACGATAAGTTTCGACAGTTGAAACAAAATGCTATTAAGAAACAACTAAAGAAAGAAATAAGCGTACGGTAATAAATTTCGAAAGAATATGGTAACTAATTTAAGCAGATGAATAAATAAAAATAAAGAGGGAATAATTTTAACGATTTTGTTGAAGTAACACTTTATTAAGCGTAATTTTTTAATGTTTTTATAAATACTGAGATATTTTATTTATTTTGCTTAATTTCTATTATCTTTATTTTATTAATTGTGAGGGTGGGACCTAGATTATTACGAAATTTCAAGTATTACCACTGTAATTGATAACGTAATGTAAGATAGGGGGAAAGGGTTGAAATAATATCTGTTTTGGATGCGATAATACGATGGAAAACGTTGTTAAATGCGATATGTGCATATCATGAGATCTAATCCCTGTGAAATAGTTAGAAGTATACGGACCAATTTAATTTTTATAATTTCGATTATAACATTTAATTGTTTAAATTTCAGTTTCAACTAATTTCGTTTTGGATTTCGGCATTATCTTTAGGGCTCCTTGCTATGCTTGGACCTTATCATATGGCAAGGATCGATTATCAGTATAATGTCGTCGATGCAGCTATTTACGGTTCTTTATCACCCATTGCGTGGGGTGTTTGTTTGGCTTGGGGGGTGATTGTTTCCGACATGGGCTATGCAGGTTTGATCATTGATTTCTTGCTTGGAATATAATGAGCTTTAATTTGATTACATCATTCAATATATTAACATAATTAAAAATATATAATGTTTTCCTGTTATCATCCTAGGATATTTAAAGTAACAAAGTATGAAGCGGCAATTAGGAGAAAAAAAAGTTAAAATAACAGTTACTTTTTAAATTTAAATGGGTATATATCTTATTCATGTTAATTTTATTTCGAAGGTTGGCTAGGAGACTTTTTATCCTGGAGAGGATTCCAATGGTTTTCAAAAATATCATACTCGGTTTACTTAATTCAGTTTCCGGTATTTTTTTATTTTGTTGGAATTCAAAGAAGCAGCGAAGAATACAAACCATACCAAATGGTAATTTATTTATCATTTAATTATTCGTAACTAATTTAAAAACTTTCAGTTGCATTTGTCGGAAACATTAATAATTATTCTGCTTTCAATTTTGCTAACGCTTACAGTCGAAATGCCTTTTCAACAAATTGGACAACTATTATTAAAACGTAATAGTAAAGGTAACATGTAAAAGGTCTGCAATAATTAACAAACCTTTCGTTTTAGGTAATAAGAAGAAATGCGTAGTGAAAGGTAACGATTTAATTACTAGGAAAGTTAAATCTGGGTAATATATAACTTGTTTAAATTTATTATATGTAGATATATTCTGTGATAATGTATTCAAATTAATATAAAATATATAGAAATTATGTTTTTAATTTTTTGTTCCTTAAAACCTTGTATGATCTGAAAACAATTAAATCGTTGCCGGTCAGTTCTAGTGTCTTCAAATATAATTTATTATTATTAATTTTAAGGAGCACAGAGCCTCGTTGTAGTTTTCAAAATAGTTAAAGTAATATATTTAATTCTTCCTTTATAGAAATTTTGTTTGCGTTGGAAAAATTAGCGAAAATGATTTTAAAAAGTTGTTCTGGATATTTAGTAAAACTTTATGATACATTGGATAAAAAGTTACAACCTGCTATACTTTTCCCTCACTTATTTTACTACCCTCATCATCATCATCATAAGGCCGTCAGTTCTAAGACTAGTTGGACATACACCTTCACTCTTTCCTATCCTAAGCTAATCTTCGCATTTCCCTAAAACTAGAACATCCCACATCTTTAACTATTTGTGAACAGTAATCTCGTGTTTCTGCCTCCAATATGTCTCTGCTTAAATATGCGATCCCTAACATCTTGTCCTGCATGTTTTAGAATTTCCCTTCTTATCCCATCTACACCTGGCGCCTTATTGTTCTTTAAGTTTTTTAATGCTACATCGAACTCTTCTCTCATTATGGGATAACCTAGCTCATCTATCTCCAAACTATCTTCCTTATCTAATATATCTCATGGCCTGCATATAGGTTCTCTAAATATTTTTTTCCACCTACCTGCCTTTTCATCATTTTCTATTAAAATGACCCCTGCCTCATTTCTTATATTATTACTATTCTACGCTACTTCTCTAGAATTCCTTTTAATTATATTATAAGCCTCATCGGTTTCATCTACTTCAAATTTTTCTTCTACTTCTTTACACCTTATATCAATCCACTGTTCCTTAGCTACCCTACAAATTATCGCCTTATATCTTTTCTGCCCTTCTTCATCTGTCCTGTTTTTGTATACCCGCCTTTCTTCTATTAGTGCTACAATCTCGTTTGTTATCTAGGGTTCCTACTTTCGTTTTGTNTCTCGTCGATTATCGTTTCGACGTCATTTTTATTGCCTTCCAGCAAAGACACGAAAGGCATACTTTTATTCTTTAATTCGTCATTTGCAATCGTTCGCGACGACTGTTCTGTTTTATATTGCTTCCAGTGGCATTAATTTCTTTTTTAATGCGCTGCAAATTGAAAACTACACGACCCTGTGATGCCGGTGCTTAATTTTTCAATACGTTAACCACGAATTTAACTATGACATAATCTAATTACCAATTATTTTTCATGTTTACAGCATTAATCACCGGGTAACGTTTCCTTCCAAGTATTACGTTGATAATGCTCACATAAGAAACACGCTTTCGCTCAATAAAGTTTGTTGTAGTTAGTAATGAGCGAAATTGGTCTTCCATTTTCGCAAGACTGTCTTTATTCTAACAGGGTCAAGACCAAGACCGAACAAACAAGACCAAAACGAGATCCAAGACCGAACGAGCCAGACCAAGACAGAACAAGCAAGACCAATATTAAAACCAAAACCGAATATGGAAAATCATGACCAAATACTGACTCCCTTCCTAATATTTACTTCTCTACGTTGAAGCCCCAGCTCTACAATTGCCTGTTGCTCTTTATACAAATTAAGTATCACTCTTCTATCTTTGTAACTCATCCCTACTACATTTTTAAGTATATTTAACATCTTGTCCCATTTGACATTATGAAGAGCATTTTCTAAATCTACAAATCCTTTGTACGCACTCTTTCCTTTTTCTATCGTTTTCTCTATTGCTACCCGTAAAGCTAGAATTGCTTCCAGCCTTCCTCTATTTCTCCCAAACCCAAATTGATCTTCCCCTAATAGTTCTTCCGCCCTTTTTTCCATCCTCCTCTGTACAATTCTAGTTATGATTTTTGACACATGGGAATCACAATTGTTCTAAATGTCTCGCGCCTATCCGCTCTTCTCTTTTTAAATACGATTACTACCACGATCCGTTTATAATCCTCTAGGATTTCCCCTGTCTCGTAAATGTGCCAACTAGCTTAAACGTACCATGTCTAATCTCTTGTCCTGCATGTTTTAGAATTTCCCCCTGCATCCCATCTATACCTGACGTCTTATTGTTCTTTAAGTTTTTTAATGCTACATCGAACTCTTCTCTCATTATGGGATAACCTAGCTCATCTATCTCCACACTATCTTCCTTATCTAATATATCTCATGGCCTGCATATAGGTTCTCTAAATATTTTTTTCCACCTACCTGCCTTTTCATCATTTTCTATTAAAATGACCCCTGCCTCATTTCTTATATTATTACTATTCTACGCTACTTCTCTAGAATTCCTTTTAATTATATTATAAGCCTCATCGGTTTCATCTACTTCAAATTTTTCTTCTACTTCTTTACACCTTATATCAATCCACTGTTCCTTAGCTACCCTACAAATTATCGCCTTATATCTTTTCTGCCCTTCTTCATCTGTCCTGTTTTTGTATACCCGCCTTTCTTCTATTAGTGCTACAATCTCGTTTGTTATCTAGGGTTCCTACTTTCGTTTTGTAGTTAATTATTTCTAATAGATTTTGTATGAAATCATTCAGATATGTGGATTATTATATATATGGAATAACTCCATCTGTTGGAAATCCGCATTAAATAATTTCTAATTCGAACGATTTTGTTATACATTAGTTTAAATAACTATATTGAACTTTTTGGTTTACATCGACAAAAGTTTTTGTATGCACCTTGTAATACAGATAAAACTTCTGTTCCGACCTGCGTATGACAATATGCCACTGCGCTATCTTACATGAGCGCTTTTAAGCAGTTCTGCGACGTCTACCGGCCGGATGAAAAACGTTGCTTCTTCCGTAGTTAGTCACCTGCTAGATTTATTCATAGTTTCACTATCGCCTACGAGATAGCGCAATTAGTTATCTGTATACATAGGTTAAAACAAAAGTTTTGACACAAATATAAGGTACGTACAACAAGTTTCGACAATTAAAACAAAAATGCAATTAAGAAACAACTACAGAAAGAAATAAGCGTACCGTAATATATCTCTTAATTCATGATCTGCGTATAGGTTCTCTAAATATTTTTTCCACCTACCCGTTTTTTCCTCATTTTCTATCAAAATGACCCCTGCCTCATTTCTTATATTAGTACTATTCTGCGCTACTTCTCTAAAATTCCTTTTAATTATATTATAAGCCTCATTGGTTTTATCTACTTCAAATTTTTCTTGTACTTCTTTACACCTTATATCAATCCACTGTTCCTTAGCTGCCCTACAATTTATCGCCTTATATCTTTTCTGCCCTTCTTCATCTGTCCTGTTTTTGTATACCCGCCTTTCTTCTATTAGTGCTACAATCTCGTTTGTTATCTAGGGTTCCTACTTTCGTTTTGTAGTTAATTATTTCTAATAGATTTTGTATGAAATCATTCAGATATGTGGATTATTATATATATGGAATAACTCTATCTGTTGGAAATCCGCATTAAATAATTTCTAATTCGAACGATTTTGTTATACATTAGTTTAAATAACTATATTGAACTTTTTGGTTTACATCGACAAAAGTTTTTGTATGCACCTTGTNCTTAATTTCGGTTTGATTTATGAAGAAACACTATTTTTTTAGTACAATCGAAATATAAAAAATTAAAATACAAATCATTCAGTGCCCAAATTCTGATGTCTTGCTTCATAAAATTTTTACATGTAATATGCTATTAGGTTATTGAATAGAGACAAAAAAAATAGGAAGTATGGAACAATTGTGTTAAAGGGGTTTTATGATTGAATATGGTATTTTGGTCTCTAAAAATGATAAAACTTCAAACTCCCCTTCATTTAAGGGGTGCGTTATCGAGTAGTCCTAAAAAAGGCACCCGTTTCAGTTTCCCCTAAATAACTTAAAAACGAAGCAACTTTTGAGATTTTTATAAGAGTACCTTTTTTTGGAAAATTGAATTTTCTAACGAAATATTTTATTTATTTTTTTTACCATTTTTAGTGTATTAAACAGGAGAAAAATTAAGAACAAAAATACCGTTCCTGGGCAATTTAGGTAGGTATATATATTCAGGGAATAGATAGTCCTTGAAAAACCTACATTTTCTTCTGTGATTCTTTTTGTATGATGAAAATTCACCGAGATATCGATGCTCAAAGCTACCAACCTTTGGTTACAGATCAAAAGAAGATTGAGATTTATTAATCAATAAACGAAAATCCTCTGCAAAAATTAAAGTTTGAAATCTCATGGCACTTGACTTGCAATTCGCATATTCATATTTTTATCAGTAATTTTTTTATAAATAAATATTGAGACCTAATACTAGCATTTCTTGCTTTCATGTTCAAATTCTCGGTTCCACCTTATTTTGAGTTTTGATTGGAATTATCCTGTTAGGTAAAAGAAAAATAAAACACTGTGATAAAGATCATTATTATTATGTTGATTTTATGTTCTATAGAAAAAGTTTTACAGTCAGTTATACAACAATAATCATGTTTCAAATATATTATAAAGGTAAATCGTCAACATGAGAGAACTATTAGAACAAATTCCTCCGGTAAAGTTTCATTTACATTTATAAAAATACGCAGTTGTGAGTGCCATCTTGTACAATAGCGATTAGGTGCGAAAATTCTAAATCACGATTATTGGATTATTTGTGTAAATATATTAATAAGTGTTAAGTATATATGTAATATGTAGATTGGAGCTTATATTAATAAACGAATGAGGCGTATTCACTTTTTTTTTTCTTTCTTTTTTTAAAATCTTATTTTCAAACTAGTTGTCCTATTCAAGTTAAAAAATAAGATAGGAATGGTGAAACAAATAAACTATTAATAATAATTGGACCCTTGGTTAACTAATTGGACTGGTTCGAATATTTTTTCCTCGGATATAAGAAAAGGGTGATCAAAATTATCTTTTAATTAAAAAGTGAATTCATCAGATTTAGCATATCTTTTTATATTAACTTATGAGTTAAAAGTTGTAACTGTTTCAAATTATGTAATTTGAGTGGCTAATACCTACAAGGTGGTATTAAAATAGTTTTGACTTAACTTAACTCAAATACATATGCACACAAGATGATAAAATTCGTTTGGAATCGGCTAACTTTTAGCGTCAATAGAATCTATAATTGTTAGATTAGGATTCCTCTTTAGTTTTATTAGTAGAAATTTTTTGGTAACTATTGGGTAGTGATTATCATGAGTGCAATAAACCCTGTGAAGAAAAATAAACTCAGAAAGTATTTGTCGAATAACTGAAACTTGGGCACAATTTATTTTGTAAATATAATTCTGTAAAACACCTTATCAAGAAGTATATGAGGAATAGGGCAAAGATTATGTAAAAGCGATTGGTTTACAAGGAAAATATTTTTTGATTCGACGGTTACAATTATAGCTGTTTATAGGGCAGAAGATAGAGGATGCAAAAAGCAGAAATAGTTGAAAATCGTTTACAAAAAGTACATAAAGTGGGTTTTGAGGTTGGACAGATATGCAGCGGATTATGTTGTACGGAGGGAATTAAAATATGGAAGGATGGTTGAAGAAATTAAGGAAAGAGTGGTAAAAAGTTAAGGGATAGGCATATAAGATAGAAAAAGGATTTTAAAAATTAAAGCAAAAAAATCGGTTGTCTGTAAAGTCGGTTTACTGACGATAGTTGAACGTGACAACGTCATAAGAAAATACTGATGGAATGGTTTCATTTTTCAAAAGAAAATTTTAATTTTATTTGTTTGANGCAAAATCATAGTTTTCTGAAGGTGCGTAGCATCGCTTTAACATTTCCATTCGCATCTCGGTAGTCATTAGGAAAGATCGTCCAACCCATCGCCCGGTATTATTTTTATGACAATTATCTTCATCTTCCAGAATGGATGTAGATTCAAGTTTTGGCGCTGGATCCTCCTCACTAGATTTACTAACACTGCTCATTCTCATTACTCGTTATTTTCCTCTTTTTTGTTGCTGCAAAAATAATGCAATAAAGCTAAAAAATCATGTTTCGATTATAGTCTGGCTAGCGAAAGCTTTTCTTAAAAATCAATACATCGGTCGTATTTGTACACCATATATTTTTGTCAGCAGTCCCTTTCATTGACCACATAAAAATAAACGAAATGCGTTTGAATTGAAGATGTTTCAAAATCGAAATAAACAGTTTGACATTGAAACTTTACATTTAAATTGTTTGGTGTTGCTTGACGTTCGGATAAACGCGAGGTTCGGCTTTCGTTAGCCAGACAATAGATAAAATTTACCTAAGTACCTAAATCAGTTCTAGCTGAATAAATCGATAAGATAGTCACAAATTTTCTTACCTACGTAACCTACACCTAGGTACGAACAACATTGCTTTCTTTTACGAATAAACTATTAAAAATAATAACAGAAAGAAAATACAATGTCATACAATGTCTGTGTATAATTTTTACTCCCTAAAGCACTCATGCATGTGCTGCATGTTTTAGCGGTTTTCTTAATGTTATTTATAATATACCATCAAATAGTAAAATGAGTAACCTTCACTTGCATTTAATTGAATTTCGGATAATTCCTCAACATTAACAATATTAAAATCCTCTTGTGGAGGTGCTGGTGACTGCTGTATTACATCTAAAAAACTTCCTCTGAAATAAATTTTAAACCTCTTGCTACATCGTGACTCATTACATTAGTGGATGTCTTTACCTTCATTTTTTGAAAGTAATCTGGTAATAAATCTTCTTCAGTTAATTTCGGTGCAAGTAAGAATCTTAAATTTTGTTGATGGTTTATTAAATCCAAAATGTGCTGAGACATAATTTCATTTGTTCTTTAATTGTTCTGAAATAAATATGATTTTGTTGGTCATTAACATACTCTTATACTTCGACTTTAAAAGTAACTTTCGAGGATCTTCAACGAAACGGTTTATTCAAAAGTTAGCATATAAGACCCCGTTTATAGTTTGATTAGTGATTAGGCGAGTTCATACATTTTTTGGGAGATTTCCAGGGGGGGCAGCTGCCCTCCCCTGCCCCCCCCTGGGTACACCCATGTACACATTTATATTAAAAGCAATCGGTTGGTTTGTTACCCTAGAAGATTTTTAACCGGTAACCAACGTGTCTCATATTGGGTTATTTTTCTAAATTGAATCTTAAGTTTTGAAACAGTTGCAGCGGTCAGAAATTACTTATTATTGCATCTGATGAATTTCCTCTACAATTAATGGCTAAAAGATGAAAACTAGATTAAGTTTTAACATTTTTTGTCTGCACTCGTGTATAATTGTTTTGTAAACTTCTTGGAAAAATTACTAATTTCGATCGAGGAGACGTCTACAGAATTGGTGTGTTTTAGATTTTATTATAGCAATTAATTTTTCTTAATTAACTAATCGTAAGTATAATTAAGTATCTACCTTGAGTATTCTAAATCTACATATTTATATATTTCGTTTATATTACCCACAAACAGCTGTTTCAATTAAAGCTCAACAGCGGGCGTTTAAATCAGATCTCGATTTTTCATTAACTGAACAGTAATTCCTTTTGGAAAACAAATGAACATTTAGTTTTCCGTACGTACAAAATGCCGTGCTTATGAGTAATAAAATTTCAATTGACTTCGCCTACTTATTAGGAACGGAATATTAAAGTTCTTGCATTTAATTCTAGCGCAGGTATATATCATAAAGTCTAATAATCAACATCTACATTATAAATTTCAGAAATTAAATGTTACTAGCGTTAGCAGTTTATTAGCAATCTGCTTGACGCTTATTAGAACTTTATATGTATAAGTAGTTATGNGCGATTAGGTGCGAAAATTCTAAATCACGATTATTGGATTATTTGTGTAAATATATTAATAAGTGTTAAGTATATATGTAATATGTAGATTGGAGCTTATATTAATAAACGAATGAGGCGTATTCACTTTTTTTTTCTTTCTTTTTTTAAAATCTTATTTTCAAACTAGTTGTCCTATTCAAGTTAAAAAATAAGATAGGAATGGTGAAACAAATAAACTATTAATAATAATTGGACCCTTGGTTAACTAATTGGACTGGTTCGAATATTTTTTCCTCGGATATAAGAAAAGGGTGATCAAAATTATCTTTTAATTAAAAAGTGAATTCATCAGATTTAGCATATCTTTTTATATAACTTATGAGTTAAAAGTTGTAACTGTTTCAAATTATGTAATTTGAGTGGCTAATACCTACAAGGTGGTATTAAAATAGTTTTGACTTAACTTAACTCAAATACATATGCACACAAGATGATAAAATTCGTTTGGAATCGGCTAACTTTTAGCGTCAATAGAATCTATAATTGTTAGATTAGGATTCCTCTTTAGTTTTATTAGTAGAAATTTTTTGGTAACTATTGGGTAGTGATTATCATGAGTGCAATAAACCCTGTGAAGAAAAATAAACTCAGAAAGTATTTGTCGAATAACTGAAACTTGGGCACAATTTATTTTGTAAATATAATTCTGTAAAACACCTTATCAAGAAGTATATGAGGAATAGGGCAAAGATTATGTAAAAGCGATTGGTTTACAAGGAAAATATTTTTTGATTCGACGGTTACAATTATAGCTGTTTATAGGGCAGAAGATAGAGGATGCAAAAAGCAGAAATAGTTGAAAATCGTTTACAAAAAGTACATAAAGTGGGTTTTGAGGTTGGACAGATATGCAGCGGATTATGTTGTACGGAGGGAATTAAAATATGGAAGGATGGTTGAAGAAATTAAGGAAAGAGTGGTAAAAAGTTAAGGGATAGGCATATAAGATAGAAAAAGGATTTTAAAAATTAAAGCAAAAAAATCGGTTGTCTGTAAAGTCGGTTTACTGACGATAGTTGAACGTGACAACGTCATAAGAAAATACTGATGGAATGGTTTCATTTTTCAAAAGAAAATTTTAATTTTATTTGTTTG
>NW_020438866.1:1068057-1071333 GCF_000699045.2 Agrilus planipennis | reverse complement strand
TAGATTTAGTTTGGCAAGTCGATACCCCAAATCAAAAAGGACTTTATCAAACATAAACATCATAATTATTAGTAGCTAATTGTTATTTGTAGACTTATTCATGGTTATAATCACGTAAAATGCATTTCATCTCCGACATTTTTGCTGTAGGCTCTTCGTTTCAATTTAATTATCGGAATATCAGAAAACGATTGTCCAAATGTAAACTGTATTTGTTCGCATTGCCTGCGTCAGAACCTGTCCAAAAATTACCTACCCTTATTCCTGTGCATCGCATATATTATACAAATGTACGTGATGACATAGAGTTGTGATATATTTACAATATGTACGAATGTTGCTTGAATATCGTTTATATTATGCAAAATGTATTCCATAGTTTGTTCGTTTGCATGTATTGCAACGTCCTGTTTGTCTGCGTAACTACCCTCAATGTATTCCCTAACACACTAAACGCTTTGAGGTGGTATTCGACCACATATAATATATATATATGTATTTGCATATATTCATTATTAGCGGCGGTTTGACCACAGGAGTATATATAAGAATTTTATTCTAAACGTATTCAATTTTTATTAATTAAACATTCTATTTTTTCCTAACAAATTGTGTACTACTTTATGAAAACAAACCACCATAGCTAATAACAACAATAACACTCACCTTTTTTATTAATTCATAATATGTAATTTACCACAGTCTTCCAGTTTATATTCTTTTTTGATACAAGACTATTTAATAATAGATAATAATTTTATTTCTTAGCAGTTAGTAGACCGAATATGATTAATATTCAAGCATCACCGCTGCATTATATGCAAAATGCATGTGTATGAACACAATTCAGTATTCATTGACGGATAATAACATAATTATACTTGCGGCTATATCGGTGAACGCATAATTGTGTTTATATTTTGCCTTTTGTGGTAGAAATTCCATTCCTTGGGCACAATTTAGAATACATGCACCTGACACGCAGCTCTAGGCGGTCGTATTTGTACTAAAACTTGTCCCAGAAGCATTTAATACATCCAAGAAGGTTGCTCATCATCTTTTTGAAAAGCAGTATTAATATGTATAAAATAAAATAGTTCGAAGTGGTCTGTATTCTGTCAAAACTGCCAGACGCTGATCGCTATTTCGATCTTTTTGGATCTCATCAGCGCGTCGCAGGCAGCACCGACAGAACACATACCAACTTTTACCTGCTGTCTTAACAGCGCGTTTTAGAAAATACCACAACTGGTTTCAGCAAGTAGATATCCATATATTTAAATGGACCTTATTGGAGCATACGTAATCCTAAAATGTAGCATCGTACTACAGATGGCGTTTACCGCGCCGTTTGTGGTATTTTCCAGTATTAATATGTGATTAAAATCATTGTTTTTACTATCACGAAATACTTTTCCCGCTTTTACTTTCAATGTTCTCATTTTTCTTTTAACAGGCTTCCTAAAACCTGGCTTGGAGGACGAAAGCAGGAGCAATTTTGGACTAATAGATCAGATTGCTGCACTGCTTTGGATCCAAGACAATATAGATAAGTTTGGAGGCGATCCAAACTCGGTGACATTGTTTGGACAAGGAAGCGGCGCAGTGTGTGCCAATTTCCTCATGATGTCTCCGATGATTATAAAGGAAGGAGATAAACGTAAGTGGAAGATTATTCCGTATTATCAGTTCATCGATTTCATAAAATACAAAAAAAAAAATAAAAGTCTACACAACAATTTTGCTAATTTAATGAAGGTTACATTTTCTAGTTTTATTTCACCGAGCTATACTAATGAGTGGTACGGCTCTGTCTGACTGGGCATTGGTAAAAAATCCAACACACGTCACTCTACAAGTCGCTAAGGCGGTTAGATGTCCTTCAAATGGCAAAGAACTCGAAGAATGCTTACGAAAGAGAAGACTAGAAGATCTCATGGACATTTCCATATCAATTCCCGAGTATCAAACACCATTTGGTCCAATAATTGATCAGACGGTCATTCCCAATTATCCAAAACATATCATGAGTGCGTACAACGATATCTTTAAAAGGTAAACTTCCTTCGTATGGAGACATTGGTTCTCAATTACTTTGATTTCAATTATTTCAGGTTTGAATTAATATACGGTGTTATGGAGGTAGAAAGCGCTCATCTTTTAAACACTGTTGCAATGGCAGCCGGAATGTTACAAGAAGAAACGAATTCTGAATTACGAAAATATTTTGAAACGAAGTTTGAGGCGAATGTGGGTTTTATATTGGCCCACACATTGTCGGCATATTCTCGATTTGTCGGTACTGACAATAAACTGAATAGTTATGACGGTCAGAGTTATGACTCAGCTTTCTTGAATAGGGATTATCTCCTCAATATACTGTCAGATGTTCGAACCGTAGCACCTGTAACTCTAATGGCTAAACTTCATTCTGCGCTCAATTTGAATTCGTACTTTTACGTTTTTGGACACAAAACCGCTTCTAATTATTATTACGTAAGTAAAATATGTTATATTCATACAGTAGATTTTCTTTGATAGAGGAGTCACCAGTTGGATTCGTTTCTAAATGAAATGAAATTGTAACTGATAGCGAAACAATTATTTTAGAAAGAGTATAGTATTAGTTCAACAGAATTGCTTTATAAACTTAGATGCCGAAGTATGTAGCTTTAACGTTCAATATGACAAAATCCATCGCTTTCTGGAAGTTGCAAAGGAATGTCTCGTGACGAATCCTCGATTTCTTGATCCTCGAGTGTTCTACAGCTTCCAACGTAGAATTTTCTTGAAAATATTCTAAACAAAAAATAACACTGTAGTTCGTGTTATTTAACAAACGAAGGAAATTTGTAACTCAGTTCGTATGTAAACCAAGTGACATGTTGAACGCTGTACAGTCTTAATTCAAGTACGAAAGGATCTTTCATGCAAATGGCTTTTGGATACTTGTCAGGTAGTTACTTTCACATATGTTGCTGAACCGATGACCCTTTGGTCTTTATTATTCTTTACTCAAAAAAAAATTGAGGATTTCGCACTATTAGATTAGATAGTTATACTTCGTTTAATTTCTGTAGCGATGTGACCTTCAGTTTGACCGTCGCAAAGTAGAAAAGAACAGCACTAGGCCAGAAAAGGAAGGAGACAACTCTCGGTCAAACTCTTAACCGGTGAGGTGCGTATAATCCGTACAGTACTGCACGGAAAAATTGACCATTTTATCCACTACAATTGCATTGCTCAAATGTGCTGTTATTGGTACCATTTACTACT
>NW_020438866.1:1054398-1066122 GCF_000699045.2 Agrilus planipennis | reverse complement strand
CGACAATTACTCAACAGTAGGTGCTTAATATTCAAAATTAATCGATTATTTTCCTTTGTTCTCGAATTTTGCACTGTATTTGTTATCTAAGGGAACAAATGTCTCTTTCTGGAATCCTTATTGAAGTGCAGAGCAGTTAAAAATAAATGTATGATGAAGACCATATAGTTTTCAATATTCTTTTTACTGCCACTGCAGCAATATTTTATAACACAAAATAAAATTTATATGTACAACTTTAGTAGATGCAAGACCTCACGATTCTTATATGTGCTTGATGTATACCTTTTAGATATTGAACCATTTTCATTCATATGATGAAATATATATTCATACATCGATCCTTTCAGAGATCCAAACATTCCACGTCGAAACGACTTCTACACGATGCACCCTTTAGATTGGAAGCGATTCAGTGTCGATTGGATAAATTACGATTCTCAAGGAGAACCCTTCATGTACTTAAGTATGTGTTAGGCATTTTCAAATAGCAACCCCTTAAAAATTCCGACATTCCTTTCAGAAATTCCACCCCAAATTGGTTTCCACTATCGACATCGAGAGGTAGCGTACTGGAACGAAGAGATGCCGAAACTTCTTGAAGAACGAAAAGAAATGAAAATTGCCGGGCATGCACTTCCGGGGTTGAATCCACCACCCGTGGTAATTCCACGAACGTTTCCAGGCTCATTTAGTCCAAAACAAAACATGACATATGGGGGAGAATTGATGGAAGAAACCGAAAGAATACAGAACGAGGATATTTCCAGAAGCGTTCTGTCCACAGAACCCAGCAACAATGGTACTGTTAGAATTGTCATTGCGGTGGGTACACTTTTTCTTCTAACAAACGTGGTCATTTTGGCTCTTCTGTATTACAAATGTGTTAGATTAAAAAAACGTGATAGAAATAGAAGCACCGAAATGGTCAGAGTCCGTAACGATGAACTGTTTGATCCTGACTTCGAAGGTGGACAACCAGCTGTCAAGAAGAAGTATGCTGGCTGTCGTTTAATGAAAATGATAACTAAATCAAATAAAAGTGAAGACACTTATGAGGCGGTAAAGATAAATGAAGGTGTTTGCTCCACAAGCAAACTGAAACTTATAAGGCAAATGTCTAGTAGTACCATTGATCCTCATTCGAAAGTGAGGGACTGGATTTCTCAAGAAGTTGCACAAAAAGGAAGTCCGCGTTCTGTAAGAAAATCTAAAATCGGTAACCATTCTAAACAAAATTCCGTAGGTAGAAACGAACCGATATCTGGATCAGACATTCTACAAAATGCAGACAGTACCTCGACTATCAATCGTTCTCCTACACGTCCAGTTAGTCCAACTGAGAATACTTCAGATATGAAGGAACACAATAATTCCAAACTATCTAATTCCACTTCAGCTCATAAACCTCCTTCTCGTAAATTTTTTTCCAAATCTCATGTTAGATCTATAAGCAAGACAGAAAAGGTTTCAGTAGCTGTTGACGCGACTCCATCGGGAAGAGGAAGTAGCGTTCTGAGACAACAACCTATTGAACTTACTAAATCCTTTGAGTTCAATAGATCTTTCGACCATCAAGAGGACAGTGAAACCAATCTGAGACGATCTGCAACCCTTGATGATGTGAACAGATTTTCCAACAATGACTCATTGCGAAGAAGTTCTACTAGTATTAACCTCAAAATTCCCGAAAATGGATGGGACTTAGGTCAACCCACGATCGTCAAGATTGAACACCATCATTCGAAATCCGATCCTGTTAGAGATACTGAAATGATCTTTCCGAGGATAGGAGTTCCGCTGAAACGACTGCGCAGTTTTGATCCACAACAAGACGTAAATGTCACTTCCAGAGATGACGTGAGTGAGCAGTTACCACCGCTTACTCATGAGCAACAGCTTATGACAATAAAAAGAAGGAATTTTCCAAAAGTGCTCCCTGATCATCCTGGTAGAAGGATGTCAATGCCTACGTCCAATCAACTTTTTCACACTATCCCAGAAGCAGGTTTTATCTCCTCGCTGTCACAACCTACATCTCCCAATCGGCTTAACTGCCGGTTTCCTCCAGCACCACCACCGAGGACCACATCATCCCTAGGACGAAATTCGAACAGGCATACTCTTATACATTCTCATGCTGTGTTGGCAGAAGAACCACCAGAAATACCTGAACCAGAAATAACTTGCAACAATCTCTATGTAGGACCGCTACTACCTGTTAAGGGAATCAAAAAGCCAAATCCATTTGTTTCGACAAGTGAAAACCGACTTAACACCCAACCAATATACGACAATCTTAATCCGAAGACAACACCATCATCCGAGACGACAAATAAAACAATAAATCCTGATAACTCAGTTATACGGCTCGAACCTAAAATAATAACTAAACCAAGTACTTTGAGGAAACCAAGAGATTTACCGAGAAATAAAAATGTTCCTAGAGTGACGCTTGGTGATAGTAATTTAAGGACTACGATGCTTACCAAACAAAGCAGTCTCGATTCAGTATCAGAAGATCAAAGAACTGAAAGCACTAAAGAAACAGTTAAAACACCACAAGCTGAAAAGGAATCAGCTGGTGAACAATGTCATAGTCAGGATGTATTGCTGAAACAAAACAAAAAAGACACTGACATTAGTAGTAGTGACTCATCAGAAGCATCGGACACAGGTACTGTAGTGAATAAATCTTAAATAACATTTATTAATTATTTATTGTGCAAGGACTACACCCACTGGTAGTGTTTTATATGGATCAACGGATTTCATTTAATATTCTGATAATTATATTTAACTTATTATTCCAATTTTACATTTTTCGTATGGCAATCGTACATTTTATTATTTAAGTGTTTTCGTATTATTTCTAGGAGTAAGACATATATTGCAGTATTAATTTAATTTTAATCTAGTTATTGAAACAAATATGAGAAACAATTTTGATATTTTTGCAAACAAAGGTTATCTGTAGGTGCAACGCGTTTGTATAATGCCAACATTAAAAAAAATGTAGCATCTAATATTTAATTTATTTATATACAGTATATAGTATAATTAATTTTATTTATTTGGACTGGTTCGTAAAATAAGTCAACTAGCAGAAGGTTATCGATAAACTTTTATTTAAGTTGTGACATTATTTAAAACATCGGATAACAAGTCTAGGAATACAAATACATATTTATGTTTCAGTACATTTCATTATATTAAGGTATCAGTCCTAGATAAAGAATGAAGATATTTAAAAGTAACAATTATATTTTTTATCGCATTCCTACTAATCGTCCAGTTGCGAGCTTTCCGAAAACTGAATCGACAGAAACCAGAAACGTATTATTAATTAATAAAGTTATCAACACAACAACGTTAATAAAGCTCTAAAAGTTTGATTTGGTTGATAAAGTATTATCTTAAGCACACAAAATTGAGAATGACCTATATTTGACATTGGTCTATGTACAAATTGGTTTAAGAAGTCTTTCAATTTTTTTAACGGAATTTATAGATGCCGTTGGGACGTTTTGAGCATAAAGACAGTTCAACAATGTTCCTTCGCATTATCACACCCTCATTTCGTTCATGGCCGCCTGAGGAACCCGGTTAATGTTCGATTTGTTGTTGTGTGCCGAGAGAAGGGGTTGATGTTCCGGTGGACTCTTTGATTTGGGTGGGGGTGGAGGTTTTGGAACGTTGAGTGGAATTGTAGCACTACCGTTTGGATGCTGCACATACCCTTGTTGCTGCATCTCTGCTATAATGTTGGCTGCCTTATTTAGCATGGATGCGTTCTTTGGTAAAGTGAGATAAGGTTGCCCATAACTTTGGTTACACGTACTTGCATTTTTTGGAAGGGTCATACAATTTCCCTGATTACCAATACTGGGATTTGCTGATGAACCTTTAATGGAATTGGGCATTGGCATGTTTCCCGTACAAAGATGCTGTTGACCTTTCGATAACGTACTGACCTCAGTCTGCTGTGCGAGCATCATTGCTGATGTGTCTTGTTCAACGTCCACTATCACGTTGGCTGTTTGGGAATGTCCTATGTGGTAATGACCATGTTTCGATATGGCTTCAAAGTTTGCTTGATTACGTTGCTGCTGTTGCTGAAGTGATTTGACTTCTAATCTCGTTTTGTCCCGCTGATAATAGACACCGGCAAAGATGAGAACGTTTAATATGAGCAGGGAACACCCGATAGCAATGGTGACACTTAAGGCGGTGCTGTAAGCAGCGTAACCAGCAGCTTCTAAACTGGCTAACGTGTCGGCTGAAGTGTTTTGATAAGATTGATGATTGAACGTTCCCGAAGACACTACACTGACACATGTCGTCATCATCATTGGATCGATTGTTGTGGGAATTTCGATGGTTTGCAAACTGACGTTGGCTTTCTTTCGAAACAATTCCGTTATGGGGTCAGTGTAACCCGCTCGAGAAAGAGGGTCGGGACGGACCAAACCCTCATATATTTCAGGATTGTTGTGGTTCTTGAATAAATTATGTCTGGCTACGACGTCCTCCATTCCAGCCCTGTGCAATTCTGGGATAAGGCGAAGCCAGACACTTAACTGATGAGCACGGAAGTGATTCTTCATCTTCGGTTTCATACCTGTAACAAAATTCCACGATGAAACACATCAGAGGTAACACAAGTTACATTAGCTTTGTGACAGTTTTGTGAAGTATTACTCTCTATCGCTTGAAACCTCCAAATGATCCACGCTGATGGATTTCACCTCTAATATTCTCCTACAGGTGTAACAAATACGAAATTAGATATCGTACAGCATCCATCAAATAAATTCCGTAGGATCTGTTCTTTAAAAATCGTTAAGAAATTGTTTTATCAGAACAGATGCCTATATTAACCTCTATAAATTTTATAATTCCTATGAAGATTATCGTGAAAAAGGGTACTGCCCCGATTTTGAAAAAATATCAAGTAGGTACGTATCTAATAGTTAGCAATTAATTTATTTGAGGTCTTTTTCTCAATAACTGTACCAAAAATAATAGTCCTGAACCATATCTATCAAAATGCAATAAGGAATAGTAAAATTATTAAAATTATTACGATAAATTACCTTCGTTTTATACTTTACTTTCTTTAGTGAAGTAGTCTGGAAAACAAAAACATCGCCTGTTAAATATCGGACAATAAGCAATTAATGAAATTTTAAGTTTATCGGTTTTGATAGTTTAAAAGCGATGGTTTAGTGTCGGTTGGTGAACGAGTAGGAAGTAAAAGACACTCATCAGTTCCAATCATGGGCAAATAAAACGGAAAATGAAGCACTTATTGTGCAGATGTATGGCATTGCAGACGCGTTAAACGCTCGAGAGAATCTAATAAGTCGAGAAATTGCAATGTCATTTCATGGCTGATTTGTCCTCCGTTGGCTTTGCTCAAGCGCCTCTTATTGCGCTTATCAGCTCATTTATTCGAGTGTTAACACATTCTCTTTGCTGCTTCTTCCTCCCACACTGTCCTAATGAACAACTCAATACACAACCCAGCATGTATGTCAATTCTCTCTAAACGTACACGTGCACAATTGGTACACATTTGAAACAGTACTAAACACGCTTTAATCAAACGTATTCTCGACTTCTCCAAGATAGAAATAAATTTCATATCTAATTTCTTGAAACTTTTATCAAAACGGTAGCTAAAGGTAGAATCCATTACTACAGAAAATTTTATTGTAAATATAAAATTACTGTAAAGTTTGCACGTCTATACATTGAAAGCATTTGTAGAAATGTAAGGGATATTAAGGGATTAGTACAGTTGATGGTGCGGATTTTTGTTTATTTCACAACACCAACGAGCTAGTTCGGATTGAGTCATTGACAATTAACCATCAGGAAAACCATGAGCCGACTATGAGATATGCTTTTCCTTTCAAGTTACATTATAGTTCATAATTCAATAATTTTGGTGCAATTTGCTTTATCTCATTTTAGTTTTCTGTTATTAATTATTTATTACTTATATATTTAGTTATTCAGATATGGACAAACATTTTATCCTATCTATAAATTGTATTTTTAGTATTTCTTAAGGGACTGAAGAGAATTTCATTTCAAATTAGACAAAGGTCGTTTTAGGTAACGTCACACAAAGGTAACCACCTTCAATGATCCTTATTATACATTTTCATGCTAGGCTAAACCCCGTCCCCCTTTAATTACGTAATTATTTATTAATTTGTCTGCGCTTTATCCTTTCTATTATACTAAACATTCTGTACCAGCATATTTTATTAATTTTTTCCATGTTGTACGAATGATAACGATAATACAATACCAAACAAACAAACATATCTACTTTTCTTTAAAATATTGTGTAATAACATTAAATCGCCCTGTATAGCGTTAGTCTATTCGGTTATCTGAATGTCATGTTGTTGGCAACAAGTACGTCATAGCAGAGCTTCGCGTTTCATCCTTCGTACAATGCCGGGCAACATTATTCGTACTGGATATAATATGCCAGTATTTTGTTACAATAAAGACAATCGGTTCTCGAGTGGATGTTTTGTTTATTGTAATTGACTTTAGCAAGTGTTTTTTTGGATGAACAATACTTCCATATAATTGGTACGTAATTTTTTATTTTAAAACGTAGTGTTTGTAAGTTAGTATTAACACATCGTGGTTGCCTTATCGTCGGCAACTTAATTGGTAAACAACATTCAGATTTATGCAATTGTTGTAAGCTCGAAAGGATCTAAAATGTACCGAAATCAAGAAATTGCAATGTTATTTCATGGGTGATTTGTCCTCTGTTAGCTTTGGTTAAGTTCTTCTTATTGTGCATTTCATCCCATTTATTCAAGTGTTAACGCCTCCTCTGCTACTTTTTCTTTCCACAGTGTCATAGTGAACACAATGCTGTACACAGGAAAGCATATTTTTTAATTTATTCTGTATGTTTGTACAATCCAATGCATTTATAACACTGATAAATACAATTTATTTAAACATATTCTTTGTGTCTCCAAAATCGAAGTTTCCATTTTTGACTTCATAAAATTCTTATCAATATCCATAGTACAGCGCCGTTTAATCCAAATTATTATCACTCGTCTGAAACTTGGTGAGTGGCTTCATTTTAACGTAACCCATAGCTATTTTATCTGCGGAAATTCTTGGAAATGGGCCGTTTTCAGTCTCGAAACCGGAAAACACGTCAATTTAATGATGTACTAAAAACGTATAATCAACCGTTTGCTTTTTACTTGAATACGAAAATTAATTAAAAAGTTCACGCCCTGAACATATCTTTATGAGGGTATGAAAATTTATGAACAATCAGCGGATTTTCACGCAATTTATGCATAAATAAGTATTATCGCTATCAAGTGGTTATACTGGTCCACGATTTTCATGGACAGTTTTTTTTAAACCTATTCCTTAAGCATGTTTTGATTTCACGCTAATACTTTTAATGATGAACAGGCATTATTTTTTTTTCTTTTGAAATAAAATGTAGAATGCATTGAAATATGTTGCCTACAATTATGAACACAAACATATATAAATGAACAATATTAATGGAAAATAGATAAAAAAGCATAGCATTGTTTGAATTTTAAAAATATTTTCATTAATTAGGAAGACCATTGCCTAATGCTGTAAGGGCCCGCCCTCGAAATATGGTTTTTCCTTCAAATTATATTGTTGTTTGTAAATTTAATTTTGGCTTTATTTCATAATTTGTTAATTGTTCTTAATTATCTAAATCTAATTATTAAAATCGATATTAGTGCTAATTACAATAAATAGTGCTTGATATAAACTGGAAAATAAACTACCTTCCATGACCAGTGATGTTAGTAAGCCTGGATTACTAGGGATTACAACGTATATTGTAATCCGTAATCCTGGAGTTATTTTGGGATTCATATAATCCGTAATCCACCTACTCAAGAGGATTATATTTCACATGGTTTGGATTTTCTGACAAATTTAGTGGCGTATGGTGCAACTATTGTTCCTAAATAACTGTAATCCAATTTGTAATCCGTAATCTAGCCAAGAATCCAATATCCACTTTAAAATTTTCGTAATCCGTAATCCATAATCCAGTAATAAATCCATGGAGATTGCACATCACTTCCTCATTTCTATCCTTTTGTGTTACTATTTCCTGTTTTCCTTTAAATGCGTATGTATTTATCTATTTATTTAACTGCTTCTAAATCATTTTTTTTTTACTTAAAACATTTTGCAATATCTTCTAATCTTCCTGATGATGTATAAATTATAAGGATACTGCATTTTTACTCTTTTGGGTATTTTATAATGGCATTTAATACATATAAATCGCCCTGTATAGTATTAAAATCTATTAGGTTATTTGAATGTCATACCGAGTATAGACATCGTGTTGCTTCGTGCTTTTCGTGCAATGCCGAACAACAGCATTCGTACTGAGCATAAAGTATTTCACAATTTTGTTGTAATAAAGACAATCGGTACGCGAGTGGGTGTTCTGTGTATTGTAATTAACTTTAGTAAGTGCTTTTCTTGATGGATGATACCTGCAAACAGTTGATGCGTAATTTTTTATTCAAGAAATCGTGGTATTTCTTATCCTCGGCAACTTGACTGGAAAACAGCACACAAGTAAAAGTTAGTGTACTTATTTTACATTCTTCTTCTTCGCAGTAATGATTGACGTTTAAAATGATAATGTTCTTTGATTGTGATATTTTTATCAAAAGTTCAGGTACCTAATTAATTCAGGATATTATTAGGGAAAACATTCTAATTTATTACATAAAAAAAATTTAGGATAGGTAATTACAAAGAAAAAAGGTAATTGCGTATGCTTCAAATGGATTTACAGATTTTGCACCTTAAAGGAAGAAAACAGAACCTTTTTAGGGGGAGGGCTATGCAATTTGGATTCGTTCGTCCTGATGTATGTCACAGCAATTCATTTTAGTAAAAATTTAAATTAAATCGGACGTTAATTAACTTTTCAATTGTCAAGTTTTTAGAGGAGGCTGGCTATTGAAGTGGAGCTAATTTTGCACCATGTGACAGAGATCGCTTGAATATTACATACGCCTATTCTTTTTTAATTTATATGAAATAAAATTCAGTTTATTTCTGCTACTATACGTATAAAAAAATATCACGATACTCACTATTTAAAAAAGATACAACGTGTAATTATACAACACGCTACTGAAGTGAAACTTCTTTAAACACACAAACATACCGGGATAGGGGTTAAGGAATTGGTTTAATGGTATTATTTGTACAATATGCTTCGCACGGGTGCAATGGTGATAGTAAATATACTACAGAATGTCTTCATATACAACAATCACAGCTTTTTTGTCATTAGACAATGCAAACCGACCGGTACCGCCGCAACCGCTCTGTCCCTGCATTTTAAGCCTGTAATATCTTCGAAAATATTCATTTAAATTACACGCTGTAAAGGACCATATTGATCTATATTAAATGCACAATGTATTTAAAAGTACTTAATTGGATAAGGATTAATGCTGTATTGCTTAAAATAGTTTCGTAAATAAGCCATTATCTCTCGTAAAAAGTAAAGGATAAAAAATGGTTATTGTGAATTATCCCTAAGAGAGACATATACCATCGCGGACTTTTTCGTAGACCTTTTTAAGGTGTACAATATTGTAGTATATTATTTTGATCTATCTCGTAGGGTTCAGCCAGCGTTTGCAATGTAAGCGCAAAAAAATGTGTTTATTTACGACATCACATTAGAAACCTCTAAAATTGTCAGTGTTCTCTGCTATATTATGCATGTATTATACATATGAACCTTCCTCCTGAATTCCTCTATCTATTAAAAAAAAAAACGCATTAAAATCCGTTGCGTAGTTTTAAAGATCCAAGCATACATAGGGACAGACAGCGGGGAAAATGCGTTGCATGATTTCGTTACATAGCAACTGGCATGAAGCGAACTTAACCTACCGTGCGTAAAGAAGATTCACTTCAAAAAGTGTATCTGATGAGTAGTAGGACAGTCAGTCAGCTTTTAGTAAAACTACTACTTAGGTATTAAAAATTGAGTTACAATCTAAAGTAGTGACGTGAAAGAAACTGAGCCCTTTTTAGTTTTTAATAAATAATTCAATTCCGTTATTTGGATTTTCAGGATATTTTTTGTCCTAGCATGATTTAAAATTTTTGGATCACGTCACCAAACCAATTTCCCGTGATCAGCTTGCGTAATTGACATTAATTACTTAGCTAGGCGTACATATATACTTTTGGTTTGTCGATTAAAGTAGTCCCGCGTCGTTTTCACTCTTCGGGCGCTATTACCGTTTGGAGTTGTAAGTCCCTCCAGACCGTTGAAGGAATTAGTGTCGACCTCAAAATTAACTGACAATGACGACTGGGGAATTAGAGTACGGGGACTAGCAAGAGTTCCCCAGTCTATTATTAGTTTTCTTAGTACCTAATACACTCCTGTCGCTTGCGCTACTCCCTTATACACAATACTCGCTAATGTGCCTTATAAATTGGATATGTACATACATATCTATAAATGCATGTACGTATGTATCTAGCGAGGTAGGAAAACCAATTTGCACTGCAACTTCTAATGAATATGCGGCAGATCACGTTCTGCACATTACGTTCCACTTGGAATTATTAATGGAAAACGGGGACGGAATTGAGGAGTTTTTCGTGAGATTTTACAATTGCAGAAAATTAAATTAGCGTCCTTTGGTGTCTACATTTAAAACGTCACTGAAAGCGGGAATAATTGTAGATATTGCGCGGCGTGCACAAAATGAGTGCAGCGGAAATCGATTATGGTTTAGTTCAAACACCCTTAAGAGATAAGCTTAAATGAAGCAGTAGGTACATAACGAAGTTCACTCCACTATTGATAAAATTTCTTCTTAAATAGTGCATTTAGAAAATAGGACAGACACATTTTAGATCTACAGGATATAGTCGGGAGAGATGGGCCACTTTTTATAAAACCCCTGTAAGTTTCATATTTTTTACTAATTTTTGTTAGTATTTCAGTATTATGACACTTGAAACAAATTAAATATTCTAATGATAAAACAAGCTCCATCTACATGCAATCCAAAAAATTAATTTTTGGTCCGTCTAATCCACACTATTCGGTGTTCATGGGCCAAGGAAGACCTAAATAATTCAACAATATTATTGTTCCCACGGTATAAAATATTTAGATCGTGTAAAATGTATTATTCCAAATGATTAATTAAAAGGTTTTAAACCAAATCAAACGTAAACACTTTAAATATCTGGAAGTATGAACGAATTGAGTTATACTACTTTCAAAGGTAAAGGTCTAGATGATGGCCCCCACCCCCTTCGGGGTGGGGGGATCGAAAGAGGAGGTCTCCCCCACCACACTATCATAAAAAGTTAGTGGTGGTCTCATCTCCATAAAAAGTTATGGGGGTTGAAAGTTAATAAATATGCCAATTTTTATACATTTCTAGGCATGTAAATATTTATATAGTCATTCTTAAACAATATTCAAAGGCAAAACTAATGAAAAATACATAAAAATATTGAGAAAGTTATATAAAACATTATTAAATCAATAGGGTAGGTTAGGTTAGGTTATCGGGTTTTGTTCAAGTGACCACTCTTTCGATCCCCCACCTCCACCCGCTTGAAAATGTTTGTTTTATTGAATTTTATTTGAATTATAGT
>NW_020438866.1:1048482-1053146 GCF_000699045.2 Agrilus planipennis | reverse complement strand
AGAGATTTGCGGACAATGAAGAAGTAATCGAAGCTGTAAATGGTTATTTTGAGGAGCTTGACGAATCAGTCTATAGAGATGGCATTAATAGACTGGAACACCGCTATGAGAAATGTATCAGCCTTGGAGGAGATTATGTTGAGAAATAAAAAAAAAAAAATTTTAAAAACCTTGTTTTTCTTGGTCAGGCCGGAAACTTATCAATCCACCCTCGTATAATACCACTTCCTGTAAAAATAGGATGCTAATGCGCTGGTCCGCATCACCCGCTAGTCCATCTCTCTAAACTTTACCCTAATTGTAGAAAAGTTTGTAATTTTGTAATACCAAATGTTTAAGCGTGCGTTTCCTCACAAATATTAAATCCCTCAGTTAAGACAGTAATGTTATCATGTTTTTAACAAATATAACAATATTCTTCGTAAATCTTGATAATCTATTGGGATCGCAGGGGAGGTATTCTGCCTTTTCCCTTTGGAGTAAAATACAATAAGAATAAATTTTGCTGCAACCTGAAAGTGTACAGAGTTTTAGGATGAAGCATCAAAATTGTGGGATTTGCATATTAAATTAAATTATTAAGCATTCGGCAAAATGTCAGTTGTCAAGTTTTTAATATTAAAATACTGAAATTGTGTAATGCTTGTCGAAAATTTCGTGTTGAATGGAATTATAATGCGAGTTGTGATTTATAAGCGTCATTATTTTTATTTTCTCTACATCCTGGAATTAATAGCTTTCTTTATTGTACCGTGAACGGCTGTGACACCTGATAAGCAATACACATAATATTGATTTATCTGCTGTAAAACATCACTTCCCATTGTTTACAGCTGTCGTATAAAATCGGGGCGCTTTGTGCACCCGCTCCCTATCTCTCGCAATTCTTCTTTACTACCTACAGAGCTGAAAATATCATTCTCGGCGCCCTTAAAAGTAAACATCTTAAACGAAAATAAAAAAAACACAATACTTCATCGAAAATTCTATTATTCTTACTCGTCAATAAACTTGAATAAAATTGGTAACAAAATGAAACTTAATCATCAACAACATACGGTTGTCAGTCCTAATAAGACTGGTTGCAGTCCTATCCTGAGCAAATCTTCTCATTTCCTTAAAACTAGAACATCTCACATCCCTAACCATTTGTAAATAATTATCTGATTTATGTCTACATCTACCGCTCTTAACTTCTGTTTCTGCTTCGAGTGTATCTCTGACCAGCCCTTCATGCCTGAAAAGGTGTCCTACCGACCTGTCTCACCATTCATAGCGCCCTCTGTTCTCCTACTCTTTCTAATACGTCCTCAGTTACAACCTTCTCTATTCACGGTATCCTCATCATTCGCCTGTAGCACCACATTTCGAACGTCTCTAACTTTCCTTTTCCGCTGCGTCCACTGTCAACGTTTCGCCCCCGTAGAGAGTCTTGCTCAAGACATACACCTTTAACGATCTTTGTCGAATTTCTAAATGAAGGTTAATCATCAAAAATAAATTATATCCTTAGGGTCACAAAATGTATCTATATTTTAAACAGGTAATGATTCATTAGCAATGTTTGTTAGTTGTGGTTCGTTTACCGAAATTTTTATACTTACTAATTTCTAAATATTTTTGATGAACGGAATCGTACTCTCCCCATGTTATGGATCTGAATCTGTTGCGTTCTCTTGAAGCTGCGAGGACTGGCTCTTGCTTGTGATGTTCGTTAGGATTTCTGAAACAAGCAGAAAAGTCTTCAATTAAAGACATGTCTTTTCATAAAGGTACACTACACTGCAGATGTACCATACATTATATTAACTAATAACATTCAGTTAGTTTAATTCCAATAAATAATTATGGCGCAAGTAAAATAGCTACAGCTTATATTCCTTTAATGAAAGCTTAGCTGAGTAACAACACAAATTTCCACTTTAATTTTATCATAATTTTAGACTCTACTAGAGCATCCTCAGAAGGAAGTATTGAAATATGAATACATCTTTTTAGTATACCCGCCCGGGTTGAAAAAGTGGTAGAGGGTATTAAATTTAAAGTGGGAATTTGTGTTATTACCGGATTAATATTCATTATGAATTTTATTTTCCTTAAAGGCTGAAACAATCAACTGTACCTTTAATTTTAAAGTTATTTTAATTACTGTAGGTATAGGTTGAATAAGATCGGGGACAAACGAGTTAAATAAATCAATGTTGAGATATTTTTTTAATAAAAGTGTGACATTACATACGGTTTCTATAAATAGTATCTGTATCTATTTGCGCTGAAAGTAATTAAAAGCAAATAATGTAGACGACGATACACTGCCATATTTTTGATAATTAGACACCTATTCAACAACTTTAATTTGATTAGCGATTTACTGAATGAACAAGCTCGAAATCGCGTTCTTCATCCAGTATTTTCATATAACTGCTGAGTTGAACTTAATCTTCATTTTTTTTCTTTATAAATTTATTAAATTTTAGTTCAGATCTATGTCGCTCTCAACTTTTGTTTCTGCTTCGAGTATATCTCTCCTATTCTTTCTAATATGTCCTCAATTACAACTAGGGTTGCCACCCGTACTTTATTATAAAGTATTGTACTCTATTTCGACTGTGCGTACGTTATACTTTAAAAGACACATAAAGTACGCAAAAATACTTTATTTAAGGCCTTAATTAAACATCGTAATTTTATAAGCGATTATTCGAAATTTAGAGTATTTTTATATCAGTAATATTGCACAGAAAAATGGCAAGGCATATTTACGGAACAACCTGATTTCCCGAATCTGTTCAAAGTAGTTTCACGTTTGCTGTCCGTTCCGGCCACTTCAGCATTTACAGAAAGAGTATTCTCTGTTATGAACGCAAAGTGGCGGGACGACAAGAATAAAGCTTCATTAAAACTAATTAAAAATGAACTTTTAGTTTACTTAAATCTTTGTTTGCCATGTTTAGAGGCTATTAATGTATTTAAGAGCGACATCGATTTGTTACTGGCTGCTAGGTGTAACAAAAAATATGTTTTTAAAAAGAAAAAATAAAATACTTTATTTTTATGCTGAGTACTTTTTTTAACCTTTTAGTCGAAAAATACTCTATGTAAAACCTGAAAAGGTGGCAACCCTAATTACAACCTTCTCTATTTACGGTATCCTCATTATTCGCATGTGACACCACATTTCGAACGCTTGTAACCTTTTCTTTTCCCGCTGTCTACGTTTCGTCCCCGTAGAGAGTCTTGTTCCAGACATACACCATTAATAATTTTTTTTTTTCGAATTTCTTAATTAAGGTTAGTCATCAAAAATAAATTATATCCTTAGGGTCACAAAATGTAGTCAATTATATTCATATTTTTTCTTTATTAGAATTAGTATTAGAACATGTTTTATTCTATTAAATTAGGTACAAAAAATGGTAATGCTACATTCAATACCATAAAGAAAACTACATCATGCAACCAGTACTTTTATATTACAATGTCGACATTAAATGGTATGTCGAATCGCCGCGCCTGGTTGGATTTATTTTCAGTTCATTGGGTCGTGCTGTATGTCATAATCCGCATATATGTACCGTTGCTTACATCTTCGTTGCGAGTATAGGTTAATTGCATATGTGTTTGGCGTTTTAGTGCTGTACTTTATACGAATTATTAAAACAGAAGTTGTTACCGAAGCTCTTTATTACTTTCTGTTTCGAAGGCGGGTAATTTAAAAGTAATTTGCACCGTAAAGGCTCTTGGTGCTGATGTTGACCGGATCTGATGCAGCCTGACCCAACTTGGTCAGAGGAAATATACATTTTCCTGGTTTATGCATTATACACCCCATGCATTATTGCAGTATTTTTGAGAAGAAATTAACTTCAGGTAACGTTAACAACAACGTAAAAGCTTTCTCGGAAATGATGAAATGGAACTGTGGAATTTAATACAGTAGTAATGAGCAAAAAACTATTTTTGTTCGGTATCTTTACTTCTTTCAAGTACGCCCGTAGGAAAAATTTCCATTACACTACAATAGGAAACAATGGCAAATTTGTAAATTCCATTGATAACCATTAAAAATAAATGAAAAATAAGTTTGTTCCATTTAAGATAATTCCATTAACTATAAACCCGTAGGAAAAATTTCCATTCCATTTCCATTGAACAAAGGCCATTTAATTACCACTGATAATAATTAATGGTAATAAATGGAGAATTGCCAATGGGATGAATGGAATTTCCACTAGAATTCTAGTGGAAATCCCATTCCCGAACTCAATGGGATTTCCATTGGGTTCCATTGGAACTTCCATTCCTGAATCCAATGAAAATCCTAGTGTCAATTCTTTATCTTTTACCTTTGATTATTGTTAGCGGTAATTAAATGACATTCTTTTTAATTAAGATGAAATTTGAGGTTTTTCGACGAAAAAAGTATGATTTACATGACAATGATTATACCAAATAATGTCTTGTTTATTATTTTTACAATTTGCTTTAACAATCACGTTAACTTCAACACGTTTTTATCAATTTTTTTTAATAAGTTTTAATCTTCTCAAACCAGATCTTCTCCATTTTTAGGTACCCAATTGTTTTTCCATTTATATTGAATAGTTTTAAATAGAATTTATAAATTTTGCATTCGTTCCCATTGAAAATCAATGGAAATTTTT
>NW_020438866.1:1040577-1048195 GCF_000699045.2 Agrilus planipennis | reverse complement strand
GATATTATTAAACTGTTATTAATTTATATTATATTTATCCGATTCTGAACTGTTAATTTGCATACGTACACATTTTAATCTTATATTCGATGCTTTATCATATTTCCGACTTCGAATTTGCAGTTGGTTATTTGAAAGAAAAACAACAAGGAAGACAAAGATTTGTTAAAGTTATAATAGTACTTTTTTTTAAAAAGTAAGTATTATTTTATAAATAACAATCTTCAATTCCAATGGAATTTCCATTCTTAAACGCAATGGGAATTTCAATGGAATTTCAATTCTCAACCGCAATGGAAATTTCGGTGGAATTTCCCTTGTGCTTGAGAATGGTAATCCCATACATTCCATTGACAATTCTCCATTTATTACCATTTATTATTATGAGTTGTAATTGAATGGCAATTTTTTAATGGAAATCTAACGGAAATACGGACAGTAGGGAAAACACGATCACAATAACACTCACTCAGTTCCTGTTGTCTTTTCTAACCTTACGATCCTAACCTAACCACTGTTTTGTTGCTTTCCAAATGTACTTAATATTGAGTATCACAGTGAAAAATTTACGGTGGTAATAGATTCGAGTTTGTCCAATTCTGTTGGAAATTTAACTGTAGTAATTTTTGATTCCGCTTATGATCAGGTCCCCGTTCGTCTGCACCACCAATAGCGGTGCCCAATGATCTTAAATTTAGTCCACTTATTAATAATATCGGGTGACAATCAGTAAAAAAAAAAGGAAAATCTAAAGTTTGTTGTGTTAATTGACGCATTATAAATGTTGTTGCAAAGTTCGCATTGAATTCAGTAAACTATTTACTGCTTGAGATGGCGTCAAAGGAGGAGTTCCCTAATAAGTCTAACCATTTCGGTTTCGGGTTTCCTACCGTATGAGACTCATTTGTCAGCAGGTTTCGTTAACAAGTGCCATTCATCAAGTAATTTCCTCAAAGAAAATGTTGCGTCACGTGTCTCAGCCTCTCGACTACAATAATTCCTGCCGACACATCCACGTACGTATGCGACGTAACAACAAAACAGACGTGCGACTTCGTAGTTCGTAGGTACTATGTAGCTCTTGCTTCGTTTCGTCATCGTGATATAATACATACTGAGTTGCCCTTAGAGGCATAAAAGCACTTACGACCCTGTTGTAAGGGCCGTTCGCGTGAAATAGGGGCCGGCTCGAATCTCGTTACACTGCACAGCCAATCCTTTGTTGATTCACAAGTGCCAAAATGTGTCATCATTGTAACCTACTTTCCTTAATTCAGAACCCTTATTATCACAATACGACATTCGGAAAACTACTCGTACTGAGAACTGAAGACAAGAAGAACGAATTTGTTATTGAGTAATTTCGTAGTTATTAGGACTCCTGGTTTCTGACTACCTAAAAATTATTTTACTGCAGTGTACTAGCAATGAAAGAGAGCATGTCTTTCCTTTAATACTTATTCACATTGTGATGATGAGATTATTATTGGGAATGTTGTTCTGATTATGTTTAACCATTACTTTTAGCATGTGTACAACATTAAAATAAAAAAAGACTACTCCTTAGTTTTGTAATTATAATAGAAAATGTACTGTTAAAAGAATTTTCCGACGACTAGGAATCTCAGTTGTAAACAAAACCCTCAAAAAGCCCAAATTAGATAAGCTAGAGTTATCAGTCTTTCGAAAGAAAAAGTAGGCGATCATACTAATTATTTAATTTCATGTCTGATCGAAACTCCACTTACATAACATGAAAACCCAAATTTGGTTAGCCCCACGTTCTGCCAACTAATCAATTTTCTTCAAGGAAAAGAAGTAAAGTAACTTAAATTATACGAGAAAATACAAACTAATTCCACTCGTAGACTCTTAGTTAAGTGAATTTTCGAAAATAATTAGGTAATCAAATAGATTTTCGTCTGAATAGTTATTATAAGTAGAAAAGAAATCAGTCATTTTATTATGCCACTGTAGATATACATATGTTTGAGCAAATTACGTAAAACAATAATTGTTTTACGAATTATCAGATTTTGGAAATTACATAGACATAAATTATTTACTTGTTTTAATAATTCAAAAGATTTTCAAATGCTATTAGATTCATGTACACATATAGGTTTATAAATGTGTATGATGGATTTATGAACATATATTTCTTTAAATTTATAATCACAAGAAGACATTTTATTCACACTCTTTATTTTAGGCTACATTCCGCCTTATATTACAGACAATATCTGAAGAAATGTAAAGGTGATGCTTTCTGTAGTCTGTACCATAAAATGTTAAATATGAAAGTTGGTCTGTTATGAATCAAACTTGGCGGTACAGTTTTAAATGGGAAAGAAGTGTTTTAGGGGGGCCATTAATTTGCAGTAAATTGCTTAACTGTTATATTTACAGAAAGCATATAGGCAATAAATAACTACGTTAGTGCTTGCTAAAGTACTTAAATAATCCCGACTTCCGAGGAAACGCATTCCCCGAAAGTGAGTTGCGAGAATCGCAACCGGCACGTGCTCTGCATTATTTTCGCCAACAGTTGCTGAAAGTACGTATGAACTTACGTACGTGTTAGAGTCGTAACCGAACAAATTTAAAGGGCCTTACATAGGATTTAGGCACTTAACGAAGTCGTAAATACTGTCATTACGTTCGCGATTTGCGGTAAGGTGCTTGTTTGCTAAAATACTCCAGAGAGGGCAAAGCAAACTTCCTATGCTCATTTGAAATACAAGTATCAGACATAAAAAATCCTTCAAAATAAGTAAAAACTACTGAATTATATATACAAGAAATTATGAGTGCTTAAAAAACCATAATGGCCGACGTCAGTGACAATGCGACAACAATTGAAAAAGAATGATGGCCGACAACAGCAACAATTAGAAAAGAATGATGGCCGACAACGGCAACAATTAGAAAAGAATGATGGCCGACAACGGCAACAATTAGAAAAGAATGATGGCCGACACTACGTCATAGTGGAGCAATAAAAATGGCCGACTATTGACAATACGAACAAACGCAAAATAAAATTTTTTTTAATCATCACATGTATAAAAAAACTATGAGTGCTTTCAGGACAGGCAAAAATCCAACTCTTGCCCTCTAACTGTTGCTGTCATTGATGTCAATACTTTAAAGCGCATGAATATAAATAATTAGAATCAAAACGTTTTTCAAACAATTTTTAACACAAAGAAAGTGATTAAATTTCGATCATTCGATGCAATAATACAGTTTCGAGCTTACAGTGACTGATAGGGGGGAAGAACTATTAATAATAATATAAATTTTGTGAAAAATAATAACGCATTTTTTGTGGTCGATCGTCTTATAGTTTTCAACATTTCGAGCTGACCAATTTGTACTTCATAGTGCGCTGAAGCTCGTTTAAAATGTAACCATTCTCGTTTCCGAATATAAAGCTTTGCATAAATACATACGGATCAGATGATATGTTGAACAATTTAGCCTTTATCTCGATTTTATACCAGCGTGATAAAATTGGTATTTGTGAGATTTGCCTAACATGTGGAAACTTCGAAACTTGGGGAGAAAATTGTTCTTTTTGAATTCGTTCACCAATATTTGATGTTTGATAAAATAATTACGACAGAAAATATTATTATATGCTGGAATATAATTATCACACCTCGTATACCTTAATATTATTGCAAGTAGGTTATTTCTGTTTGTCAAAGATTGAACATTTAGAAAAATATCAACCACGAGCTGGTTTCTAAACGTAAAAGGGAACTTATTCAAATAAGACCAATTACATGTGAATCTAGAGGATCGGGAAACGTACAATGGGTAATGGAGGATGAAGCCGTCTGAAATTGAAAATGCTTTAGTCAAAATTGCCTTCTTCTTCAATATGACAAAGAATGAGTCCCACGACAGCACAAAGCGGATATGCGAATTATGACAAATACGGGATTGCGCGAATGCCAACAAGATGGGTCGCGTTATTAATATCGTAGTTAGATCCCCTTTTCTATTTCGAAAATTAGTTTGTTCGGGAAATAAATTATGTGAATAAAAAATCCATAACGTCGATTTAAATGTATTAACGGAATTCATAGTATAACAAAAATAGTAGTAGAAGTAAACAAATAATTAGTATATTTTAAAAAATTAAAATTCAGCACTTATATTTTCGTTTATTGATTTATATCGGTAAATTTTCAGAATAAATAGAAATCGCGTTGTTTAATAAAATTAAAAAAAAAGTGGTCTAATATCTATCTTAAAAAGGAAGCTCGGTTTGTGTTATCACAATAAAGAAACACATCCAAATTCTATTGTTAATGAACTCGGCCAAATTTAATTTCTCTTATGTACAGGTCTGACGAAGGAAGCTGGCGAGCGGTCGCGCAGGTACTTGCCCATTTATGACCTATTTGGGTAAGTCGTTTGGAACCGATACACAAATGAGCTTTCAGTAGGCGTAAATTATAATATTAATACAGATAGGACAGTAGCGTACTAGAAAATAATGTAAAAACATGACTTATCAAAAAGAAAAAATTAACCTATTGCTTTTGCTTTATAGTTAGTTTTCACATTCACTGTCATCATGGGAATCTCTATCACTGTCACCAACGTCAACAATTAGTTCTTCTGTTTGTCTGTCTATTACTTGCTCACTGATCCTTATTTTTAAATATTTAATCTACGCCCCTGATAGGAATACTGATGAATGAGGGCTGCATCTTTATACCTAAAGCTGCCTACTTTTGCCACCGCGCATCCACGACATTTTCAAATTTCCGCCAGCTTCCAGCGTCAGGCCTGTATAAAGCTTTTAGGTAAACAAGGTTTGAAACCTCTCACCGTTCCAAAGTTTCTATTGGGATCCGTCAAACGGGAGGAGCCTAAAAACATGGCGCCGATTAGGGAAAATTTATCGTAGTTCCTATGTAAATTTTTCCCTCATTCGGGTTATAAATTTTGCCACCAGATGGTGTATGCCCATTTGACGGATCCCAATAGTACAATTAAAATCATTGCCGATAAATTTTCTTGGTTTAAAGAATTTAAATATTTTTGCAGATACATATTTAATTAGGGACATTGGTCCATTTTTATTGATTATCTTCTTCAAAAGAGTTTCATAATTTAATAAAAAACATTCCGCAATTGCAAAAGAGACATATTAATAATGTTGGCGCCTTTTTTAATTTATGTGGGACGAACGTGATCCTGAATATTAATTCGGTTTAGTAACAGTAATGAATTTTAAATTAGGTGAATTATCGTGGTAGACTAATTATTCATGTTGAATTCCGTTTCGAAGAGCTTGTATGAATTTTTATTGGGAAATCGTTATTTCTTTTTAATAAAAATAATCAATTTCAATAATCAAGATTATCAGTGATTCTATTTGATCAATTTCTATTAATTGAAGACCGTTCTACATTGAAGCTCAAATTATAGCCTTCTTGTGTGTGTGTTACACATTTTGCATAATCTTTCTTTTTCTGGCAGCTAATATTTATTAGATTTTGTTTCTGATCCTAACCTGAATCTCGCATATATCTTCAGTTCGTTTCTACGTCTATGTCCCTCTTTCAACTATTCCAGCTTATCGATTGGATTGATTTCTTTGTATTCCTGCAATATATGTACGTAAATAAAGAAAAAATGCCCTTAAACTTTCTTTTTCAATGTAAGTGTTATGTTTCTTTCCTTGAGAGATTTAGATAGATGCACCGATCGAATAGGTAGGTATACGATCTCTGGGTTAAGCAACTTCTAATTTAATTCTCAAGTTTTCTGAGAAGGCAAACACCTACTTTTCGGTTAGAAGATGTAATCGACAAATACGTGGCTGCTACCTATCAAAGTTGCAGTAACGGTATGTAGATAGAATGAATGCCAGACAGGAAATGGAACTTTCCTGCGGGAATTGCTGGCACATTCAGGCAATGTGCCGGTTTGACTTCTCGGCGCTACTTGAAGCGAAAAGTTGAACTTATAGGGTAAAATAGAGTTCTAGCTCGTTAAGCAATGCATAATTGGAATTGGCGAAAGCACTTCTACTGAATACCGCGTACTTACTATTGCATATCGAACGAACTTTGGTTAAAGTTGGTGTACAAGTTTCCTATAATTATTATTTCTGGAACTGTAGATGTCTGTTTTGGAAACAATAATCCCTTCAAATTGCAGGTATTATTGGCAATTGAACATTTAGTAACGGAGGTCAAATTAAACAGCGCGGATTGATCTTCTTTGATTTCATCAGTAGATATGCCATAGGTAGTCTCAATAAATCACAAACTATTGAAATGCCAAAATTCGTGGTTCGTTGTTTCAATCTCATTTGATCTAATCAGAAGCATTTGAAATACTGCAGTTAGCTTCAAATGTAGGTGTATAACTACATACTGACATAGCTTGGTTGGTCAAATTGTTTCAATTTTTGGTTTTCTGCCTAGACAGAAATCTCTACGATATATAAACACAGTCACTTAATAAATGCATTCCGTATGTTTTGAATGTATATGCACTTGATTTATGTATAAGGACCTTAAATTTATATGACTTTTAACCTTGCCCTCGTTAGTTTGGAAACACTACCCTTCTAGTCTCTCCTTTAATTCAGAGAAAAGATGAAAGTCCCACGACGCTACCTCAGGACTTTATGGCGAAATTGTCCTGTTGAAATTGCTCAAAGAGTCGTTGAGTTGCATCATCATTGGATGGACGAGTCTTGTTATGGATCAAATCAATTCTAGGAGTCGGCATGCCGCTTGTTCTTTTTAATTTTAAATGATTCTCCAGCATAGCCCCAATTGACATCCATTTCTTCTCTACTTCTCCCCTTTTCAAAGACGTTGGGCCAAGACTTTATGACGGATGGTCGAAAATGTCCCATTGAAATTTCTCAAAGGATCCTTGAGTTACCTTCACTGCAAGGACAGGCCTTGTTATGGATCAGATTAATTCGAGGAGCCAACATGACGCTTTTTTGTTTATTTTGAATGACTCTCTGACTTAGCACCATCAAGTGTCTTCCATTTCTTCTCTGCTCTTGTAGCTTCCAAAGACGATTAGGTCAAGACATGGCAGATGATCCAAAATGCCCCTTTGAAATAGCTCAAAGGATCCTTGAGTTACCTTCACTGGAAGGACAGGTTTGATTATGGATCAAGGCAACCGACTTAAATTCATTAGTGGTATTATTAAAATTATAATATTAAAAAAGAAAGCTTACTCACAGATATATACGACAAATACCTTAATCGATTTATGTCGGAATCTATTTCTATTTTCAGTGCATAAAATATTTTGCTAACGTTTACTATATAGTTCGAAAGTGAATCCAAATAATTGGGATAATTGCCATCACCGGCACGCAAACTTGCAATTAATCGACATTGGAAAAGTAACAACTGATAAAGTGTTACGTTGAAGGATGAAAACGATCCTGGGAACGAGCGTGTCCTGTATAGGTGCCTCTACACTAACTAGCCAGTAGTAAATCAATTCTGACTGATGATTCAATCCACGAAACACAAAAATTAGTTTCATATAATCCCGTTGCTGTAAGCCTTCGTGACTATCGATAACTGGTGGTGGCGGGGGTAGCGTACTAGAA
>NW_020438866.1:1028578-1037579 GCF_000699045.2 Agrilus planipennis | reverse complement strand
ATGCCTGAGAAGGTGTCCTACCAACCTATCTCGCCTATTTTTTATTGACTTCCATAGAGTCCTCTGTTCTCCTATTCTTTCCAATACCTCTTCATTTCTAACCTTTTCTACCCACGATATCCTCATCATTCGCCTATAACACCACATTTCGAACGCTTCTAACCTTTTCTTTTCCGCCGCGCCCACCGTCCGTGTTTCGCACCCGTACAATGCTGTGCTTCAAACATGCACCTTTAACAACCTTTTTCGAATTTCTAAATTAACCGTTCGCGAGCATAGAAGTGGCTTCTTTTTATTAAAGGCGACACGACCCTGCGCTATCCTCTGCTTTATATCCCTACTACTCCTTCCATCGTGACTCATCTGACTTCTTAGGTATCTGAAATCAGTCACTTCTTCTAATTATTCGTCTCCCATCTTTATATTCGCTCCTTCCCTACTTTTTCTTCCCTTGCATACCAGTATTTTAGTTTTACTTTTATTTATTTTCATACAGTACTGATCTGTCAGGACTATTTTATTTAAAACTATCTCTAGGTCCTCCTTGCTAGATGCTAATACTGCTATATCATCTGCTAATCTAAGCATACTAATCTTTTACCTTTGCACATCTATCCCTACAGTTGTACTGTCTTTAATGATGTTGATGGCGTTTTCGATGTTTAGATTAAAAAGTAGCGGTGACAGTGTGCATCCCTGTCTGACTCCCTTCCTAATATTTACTTCTCTACGTTGCGTCCCTAGCTCTATAACTGCCTGTTGGTCTTTATACAAACTAAGGATCACTCTTCTATCTTTGTAACTTAACCCTACATTTTTACTAAATATTACCATGAATGTTTACCTGTCAGTGGTGTTCATGGTGAAAGGTGGATAAACACGTTAGAGCCTTTGAAAATTCTATAAGTACAACGTTTTGTTGCCTTTATTTCAATTTTTTCAAGTTTGGATGTTTCCACCCTATAGTAATGCTGGTGGGCGGGCAATCCTTCTGAGTCACATTTTCGTGCAAAGCCGGAGGATAAGGCGGAAGACTTTTTGCAGTCACCTTTTAGAAATCGTTGGAATGGATAAGAGGTGATTGAAAAGCGAAAGATACGAGACAGGCGAAACGGAGGCGGAAGAGAATTTAAAGATTATAAGTGGAATGCCCTATACGTAGAAATGTAAAATAAAATGGGTCACATGCGTTTCACGTAAAATTCCCTAACTTTTCTTTTGTGGAAATTTAGAAAAATGAATGAGCGTCAAGACTTTAAAGTGATGTTGAACGGACGAACGTGACCATATTATAAGGGTTCCTAATGGATATGTTCAAAGCACTAATAAAAAGAGGAAATCTGGAGAGTGTGCTCTTTCACCATTTCCTATTGTATTTATTATATTTTATCAGGTTTTTCCGGTTGATTTAAGAGTTTAGTTCTTTAGATAAAGAAGTCATAAGGAACTAATTGGAACCACTTTTCGTTAAGGTCGTGAGGAATCGTCCACTGTCTTTATTTTTTTATGAACGTCCTTCAATCGCTTCAACTGACGAGAGGATATTTTTAGACTGCTAAATGTCGACAAGAAGTGGGCTTAATTCTAACTTCCAGAGGCAACGTTAATTAAAAAGTTTCCTCGAAAATCTTCGTGATGCCGCTGACTGTGACCCGCAGTGAGATTTTAATTGTCTGAGAGTGAAGTTTGCGAGTTGAAATAAATGCAATTATATGGAACGAATAAGTAAAAATAGACTTCTTTTTTTTATTAATTTCTCCGCTGTGAGCACTGTTTGTCAAACAAAAAGGATCTTCTATTTAGGATGTGCCAAGTTTTTAATCGGACTAGGATCCTTCACTCAATTAACCAGACAACTCATCTCAAGCCACGAACAAAATTTTAGATTTTGTCTTTGTGGAAATACAAACTACAAATATATTTTATATAACTTCCTGTATCATCATCATAATAAGTTCGTCAGTCCTAAGACTGGTTGGACATGCACCTTCAGGTTTTCCTAGCCTGAGCTAATCTTCGCATTTCCCTAAAACTAGAACATCCCACATCCTTAACTATTTGTGAACAGTAATCTAATCTATGTCTATCTCTACTCTTCCTAACTCCTGTTTCTGCCTCTAATATATGTTTCTGACTAGATCTTCATGCCCGAGAAGATGTCCTACTAACCTATCTGGCCTATTTCTTATTGACTTCCATAGAGTCTTCTGTTCTCTTATTCTTTATAATATCAGTTCATTTCTAACCTTCTCTAACCACGGTATCCTCAACATTCGCTTGTAACACTACATTTCGAACGCTTCTAGCCTTTTTTCTTTTCTGCAGCGCCCACCGTCCATGTTTCGCACCCGTACAGCGCCGCGCTCTAAACATACACTTTTAATTTTTTTTTTTCGAATTTTTAAATTAATCATTCACGAGCATAGAAGTGACTTCTTTTTATTGAAGGCGACTCGACCCTGCGCTATCCTTTGCTTTACATGCAGCAAATTTTGAATGGATTCTACATTTTTTTTAAATTTATGGGATAATTGTGTAATCGTTAAAGTAAAGAATATTGCCCATTATCCGACTACGGATGACGTGTAAGTACAAAATCATATTATCCATAAATTTACCAAGAAATCGTTCCATTTAGTGGCGAGTAACTCGAACAAGCATTATCCGCATATGTTACGCGATACGGCGCCACGTCGTTCCAAGAGTCAGCGCTGCACGTTTGCAAATAATGTAAAGGGAATTTGCGGACGGCCCTCTAGATTTGCATCAGCTGCAAATTAAGCCCCGACTAACTTTTGGAAGCGGCCGGCAAATTTAAAAAAGTTGAACAAAAAAAAAAAAAAAGGAAGAAAAGTGCAATACCAATTGTTTCGACCGTTGTTCAGAACAATAAACGAGCAAAAAGAGAAAGAGTTGGTACGCGACCGGGCTGCATACTAATTGGACGCTCATTTGTGTTCATACATTACCTACGTGTTATGTAGCAAGGGGCTGCCGTAATTTTTTGGGCCAATGAGCATCCATCTTTGTATAGGCACGGCCACGTACGTGTGTGCCGGCTTTCACGATTATTAAAAACTTTTCTGATAGAAGAACCATTACTCATAATGATTAAATAGCCGATACACGTAGGCTAGCCGACGCCGGCGCCGGAGCCACATTCAATTTCGCTTATCGCGGAGAATTTCAAATTCAACTGATCATTTCAAACAAAAATGCATCGCTCGATGCTCTTTGTCCAAATGAATAGCGAATTAACGAAATTGCCAAAAATTATGGATCAACAATGAACTTTATGTAATTCTACGAGGTCGTTGGCGCTCGTTATTGCATTGTTTCCATCAGCGAGACTGTTATTACACACGCAAAAGTACGAATGTATTTGTATCATTGTTGTATATCTTTATATATCCATTCTTGATGATGGTCGCACTTTTTCATGACTTTGATTTGTGAAAAAATATGCACGAAATAAACAATGTGCACTACTCAAAGCTGATGGCAATGCTCCATAATCTAACAAAGTGTAAATCACTTATCTAAGAAAGAAAGAAACATACAAATCAGCCAAAATTTTCTATTTGAAATCATTATGCCACAATGATGCCATATGACTGACATCAGACAACCTGGCAATCATGCCGGTGATAGCGAATACCAAATACACTTATTAAAATATCCAACGTAGCCCTAAGACTCAATTCTATCGTTGAATTAGTCATTTAATTATAAGATGTCGTAGATAAAGGACTAGATGATGGCTGGAGGGGATCGAAAGAGGAGGTCTCCCTCACCACTCTACCATAAAAAGTTCGTGGCGGTCTAATCCCCATAAAAAGTTATGGGGGTTCAAATTTAATAAATATGCCAATTTTTATACATTTCTAGGCATGTAAATATTTATATAGTCATTCTTAAACAATATTCAAANTAATGAATTTTAAATTAGGTGAATTATCGTGGTAGACTAATTATTCATGTTGAATTCCGTTTTGAAGAGCTTGTATGAATTTTTATTGGGAAATCGTTATTTCTTTTTAATAAAAATAATCAATTTCAATAATCAAGATTATCAGTGATTCTATTTGATCAATTTCTATTAATTGAAGACCGTTCTACATTGAAGCTCAAATTATAGCCTTCTTGTGTGTGTGTTACACATTTTGCATAATCTTTCTTTTTCTGGCAGCTAATATTTATTAGATTTTGTTTCTGATCCTAACCTGAATCTCGCATATATCTTCAGTTCGTTTCTACGTCTATGTCCCTCTTTCAACTATTCCAGCTTATCGATTGGATTGATTTCTTTGTATTCCTGCAATATATGTACGTAAATAAAGAAAAAATGCCCTTAAACTTTCTTTTTCAATGTAAGTGTTATGTTTCTTTCCTTGAGAGATTTAGATAGATGCACCGATCGAATAGGTAGGTATACGATCTCTGGGTTAAGCAACTTCTAATTTAATTCTCAAGTTTTCTGAGAAGGCAAACACCTACTTTTCGGTTAGAAGATGTAATCGACAAATACGTGGCTGCTACCTATCAAAGTTGCAGTAACGGTATGTAGATAGAATGAATGCCAGACAGGAAATGGAACTTTCCTGCGGGAATTGCTGGCACATTCAGGCAATGTGCCGGTTTGACTTCTCGGCGCTACTTGAAGCGAAAAGTTGAACTTATAGGGTAAAATAGAGTTCTAGCTCGTTAAGCAATGCATAATTGGAATTGGCGAAAGCACTTCTACTGAATACCGCGTACTTACTATTGCATATCGAACGAACTTTGGTTAAAGTTGGTGTACAAGTTTCCTATAATTATTATTTCTGGAACTGTAGATGTCTGTTTTGGAAACAATAATCCCTTCAAATTGCAGGTATTATTGGCAATTGAACATTTAGTAACGGAGGTCAAATTAAACAGCGCGGATTGATCTTCTTTGATTTCATCAGTAGATATGCCATAGGTAGTCTCAATAAATCACAAACTATTGAAATGCCAAAATTCGTGGTTCGTTGTTTCAATCTCATTTGATCTAATCAGAAGCATTTGAAATACTGCAGTTAGCTTCAAATGTAGGTGTATAACTACATACTGACATAGCTTGGTTGGTCAAATTGTTTCAATTTTTGGTTTTCTGCCTAGACAGAAATCTCTACGATATATAAACACAGTCACTTAATAAATGCATTCCGTATGTTTTGAATGTATATGCACTTGATTTATGTATAAGGACCTTAAATTTATATGACTTTTAACCTTGCCCTCGTTAGTTTGGAAACACTACCCTTCTAGTCTCTCCTTTAATTCAGAGAAAAGATGAAAGTCCCACGACGCTACCTCAGGACTTTATGGCGAAATTGTCCTGTTGAAATTGCTCAAAGAGTCGTTGAGTTGCATCATCATTGGATGGACGAGTCTTGTTATGGATCAAATCAATTCTAGGAGTCGGCATGCCGCTTGTTCTTTTTAATTTTAAATGATTCTCCAGCATAGCCCCAATTGACATCCATTTCTTCTCTACTTCTCCCCTTTTCAAAGACGTTGGGCCAAGACTTTATGACGGATGGTCGAAAATGTCCCATTGAAATTTCTCAAAGGATCCTTGAGTTACCTTCACTGCAAGGACAGGCCTTGTTATGGATCAGATTAATTCGAGGAGCCAACATGACGCTTTTTTGTTTATTTTGAATGACTCTCTGACTTAGCACCATCAAGTGTCTTCCATTTCTTCTCTGCTCTTGTAGCTTCCAAAGACGATTAGGTCAAGACATGGCAGATGATCCAAAATGCCCCTTTGAAATAGCTCAAAGGATCCTTGAGTTACCTTCACTGGAAGGACAGGTTTGATTATGGATCAAGGCAACCGACTTAAATTCATTAGTGGTATTATTAAAATTATAATATTAAAAAAGAAAGCTTACTCACAGATATATACGACAAATACCTTAATCGATTTATGTCGGAATCTATTTCTATTTTCAGTGCATAAAATATTTTGCTAACGTTTACTATATAGTTCGAAAGTGAATCCAAATAATTGGGATAATTGCCATCACCGGCACGCAAACTTGCAATTAATCGACATTGGAAAAGTAACAACTGATAAAGTGTTACGTTGAAGGATGAAAACGATCCTGGGAACGAGCGTGTCCTGTATAGGTGCCTCTACACTAACTAGCCAGTAGTAAATCAATTCTGACTGATGATTCAATCCACGAAACACAAAAATTAGTTTCATATAATCCCGTTGCTGTAAGCCTTCGTGACTATCGATAACTGGTGGTGGCGGGGGGGTGCGGAGGCGGGCTATTAATTTTCTGGCAAACATTTTTTAAAAGCCGTTTGTTACGGACTGTTGGCTATTAATTCAGTTAATGATTACCCGGCAACCGGGTCGCTATATTTTATACCTTCCCAATTCTTTACTTGTTCCGTTGAGGCCCCAGAGCCGATTTAGTCCGGTGTAATAAATGTAGCAGCTGAGAAATTGCTCCCGATCAACCGACGGATGGAAATCCCCGGATTTCTTCGCTAGTGATCGCCAAAGTACTTTTGGTGCTATTGTTTGTTACCAGAAAACTTTACTACAGTTCTAGAAGCTTTAAGATGTATTACTATTGACACTTCGTCCCTCAATTAACTTCTACATTCTTCATGTGCTTTAAATATAGAGGGCGTTTAATTATCTAATCGAAATCTATCAGAATTTATCGGTCTTTTTACTTTACGAAATTGAAACTAAAATTAAAATAAGGTAGTACAGCTAGTTCAAAATCTCATGAACCTTCATATGCACGACAGGCGGACCTAATTGAATTCACATTTTTCATTAAGAAAACATTGACTCCTAGCCATGGATGAACCTTAAGATAAACTGTAAGTCAATGCTTTTAGAAGGAATCAGCAAATGGGTGGAGTTGTGTCATTGCGCAATCTAAAGCAACGGTCCATGATATTCTGAACTACCTCTAACTCTAAAAAAGGGGTAGCCCAAATAAGCCGTATAAATGACAGTATAATAATACATTTAGAATATACCTATTTTCTACTATGTGAGAATTAAATTATGTAATCGTCAATTATGTAGATTTTGATTTTGATATATAATACCTACCTACATATAAATTGTTTCCATTTTATGATCTGATTGAGGTACATACGTCGGGATCAATACGCGACACAGTAAGACAGTACGAATAGTATTCTGAATTGTTTCTGCAACTAGCTGTATTAAGACGTCACATGGCTGAACAACTCCGAGACTAAAGAGGAATTAGCATAGGGTAAATCTATTCAAATTCGAAGCCTTAGAACCGTGCTACAAATAACAGAGCCTTACTAAGCGAGAACTTCTGCCAAGCACTGACTGCCTCGTAGATATAACGGAGTTTCGTGAAGACATGGCAAAATTCATATTGGAAACAAAGGAAGGATCGCGGTAACCTGATTTTAGAGAAGGTGTATGTTGCATTGGAATTTCTGGCTTAAACTCCCTGCAAAAGATATTATTATTTAGCAAACGTGTAGTATCTATCGACTGTTAACAAGAACAAAGTGTTATAAAATTAGTCAGTCGCGTAAAAGAAAGTCTTAACAAAAAACTCGAGGGTAAAAATACAAGTTCTCATTATGCCGGACTTGATAGCATAAGGATCCGACAAAAAGATTATTATTATTAAAATTTATTTTAATATTTCACTTCATTCAATTGCTGGAATGTTGATAATAAAAATGATGAATAGTTTCTTTTGTTTTCTACGATTAGCAGAAGGAAAAAGATTATCGTTAGAAAACTGCAAATTAAGTCCTTTTACCTTTCTTTTCAATTTTTTTCTGTAAAGTGATTGCGTAAGATATCCAAATACCATTGTTATTCCCTTTGTCTTATCTCTTATATTGTCATGTGCGAGGTGGTTTTCAAAGGTCAGTGTTTTAAATAATGATTTTCGTATTATCTAAATAATATAAAAAGTACTGCCTGCGGGGATGAAAGAAGGGGAAAACTGAAGAGCGTATGGTCACAACCCTCAGAGACCTTTTTTTCAACAAATTGCTTTAAGGAAACCGTTTAAAGAAGGCATCCTAAAAGATATTATAGAGGAGTCTTTTAAAAAGTGTTTCGCAAAAGCGACAAGTTGGTTGATATAACACCCGAAATATTCTACTGCCGATAACTGGGGTATGACAACAAAAAAGTGACTTAATTCATCTTCAGTGTTATAATTTCTTTTGGCGATGGCTCTAGACTTGAATTGTTGGCTACCGAAGCCGTTGCTACCGCCGTCTACCATCGGCATATACCCTCGAAAACGGGAAGAGACGACGGCAGGCGTCGGCGTCGTCGAAACGATTTATCTTCGGCGCCCAGATCGTAATTTCAAGCGAATCACTTGCCTCAGACTTTAAAATAGAATCCAACAAGGAATATTTCACTTACCCTGTCCGGGCGAAATTAGCGACGTAAATTATAACTGCCTCGGCCAGGGCCAGTTCCGACCTGGTGTAGTTGCGCGGAAAGTGATTGAAGCCGTCCACCAACGGGGCCCCGAAGAAATATGGAAGCTCTTCTCCATGTACCGTTCCCATCCTCTGGAAATTATAAAAGAGAAATCACGTTAGATTTTACACAGAATGTCCTGTAACAAACCAATGAGTCGGAAAATTTTCCGTTAAAATAAACTTGCAACATCTTTATATAATGGGTCTGGTAATGACTAAATATTCATCATCATCATAAGGTCGTCAGTCCTAAGACTGGTTGGACACGTACCTCCACTCTTTCCTATCCTGAGCTAAACTTTGCATTTCCCTATAACTGGAACAGCCCACATCCTATTTGCGAACTGTAATCTAATCTAGGTCTACCTCTACCCCTCCTAACTCCTGTTTCTGCCTCTAATATGTCTCTGACTAGACATTCATGCCTGAGAAGGTGTCCTACCAACCTATCTCGCCTATTTTTTATTGACTTCCATAGAGTCCTCTGTTCTCCTATTCTTTC
>NW_020438866.1:1006130-1024760 GCF_000699045.2 Agrilus planipennis | reverse complement strand
CAATTTTTTTGAAATAGGGTAGGTTAGGTTAGGTTAGGTTAGGTTATCGGGTTTTGTTCAAGTGACCACCCTCTTTCGATCCCCCACCTCCACCTGCTTGAAAATAATTTTTTTATTGAATTTTATTTGAATTATAGTGTACGAAAATTGTCAAAATAATCAACTTTCAACCCCCATAACTTTTTATGGGGATGAGACCGCCGCAAATTTTTATGGTGTTTTACTCAGGTGACCACCCTCTTTCGATCCCCCCAAACCCCACACCCGAAGGGGGGAAGGGGCCATCACCTAACACCCACAACTTTTTATGGGGGTGAGACCGCCACGAACTTTTTATGGTACAGTGGTGGGGGAGACCTCCTCTTTCGATCCATCATCTAGACATTTACCATGTCGTATTATTAGACGAAGTAGCTGCACCGACTTTCATTACATACATATCTCCGCCATAACTTTAGCCAATTTGCATACTAGCACGTTAACTGATTTATGTTATTTGTATTTGTTTGGCAAACCCAAAAAGTTCCACGAGCAACAAATTGATCTTTCTTTTTAATATTCTTCATGTACAGAGCAAAACCTAACGTTTCCACTAAGATTAATGGCGTCGTATAGTCGTCTTATGGAGGTATTTTAATAAATTCGGAACCAACTTTTTAAATTCTTTCCGGCACATCCGTTCGTCATCTCCACTAAATGGATTTTAATCTTCCGTTTGCTGAGAAGTTTTTAATTGAGAGAAAGAAAGCAAAACGGATAGATGGCTGGTCATCATCGTGAACAGTAGGTAGTAAGGCAAAATTCAGCTTCACCAAGTTTGTCACGAAGTGTGCAGATGTTACCACTTTTCGGTCGCTATATATACGACTCTTGCATGACGCCACGTAATCCAGGCACGATTCCTGCAGGATATATTCTGAGTTCGACGGTTTTATCATGCTGTCAAATAAGATCATTTCTCTATTGTTTATAACGTGGTCGCACGGAATTTAAAAAACCTTATCTGATGCTTACCAATAAATGGGTCGATTTTAGCCACAACGTTTCCAATATTCACCCAGTGAAGCCAAAGCCATTGAGAAAACTAATAGTCTAAGTATTTACGTACGTGCTCTTTTAGTCGAAGCGCTGAACTTTGTCTTGCTTATACGATCGCCACCGCTTTAAAAGTTGAATTTCGATTCTAAACTGTACTTAAGAATTCCTCAACGAGATCAACTATGAATGCTCTATACGTACTTTCTTAGTGAGATGTACTAAACTGACATGAAACTTTTGGCATTATTGTGAGCTTCCTTGTTATTACGTATTATAATATTTTTCGATTGAACAATAATAGGTATAACTAATATACGTGAAAGGCAAATTAATAATAAGTATTTCGTTATTATAAAGAGCGAATGTAAATATAGGAGACGAAATATTAAAAGAAGTGGCTGATTTTAAGTACCTAGGTAGACAGATAAGTCAGGACGGAACAAGCAGTAGGGATATAAAACAGAAGATAGTGCAAGGTTGAGTCGCCTTCAATAAAAAGAAGCCAATTCTTTGCTCGCGAACGATTAATTAAGAAATTAAAAAAAGATTGTTGAAGGTGTATGCTTGGAGAGCGGCGCTGTACGGGTGCGAAACATGGACGGTGGAAAAGGAAAGGTTAAGAGATACCGCGGATAGAGGAGGTTAGAAATGAAGAGGTATTAGAAAGAATAGGAGAACTTCTATGGAAGTCAATATGAAATAGGCAAAATAGGTTGGTAGGAAACCTTGTTAGGCATGAAGGTCTAATCAGAAACATATTAGAGGCAAAAACAGGAGTTAAGAGGAGTGGAGATAGACCTAGATTAGATTACATATTACTGTTCACAAGTAGTTAAGGATGTGGGATGTTTTAGTTTTAGGAAAATGCGAAGATTAGCTCAGGATAAGAAGGAGCGGAGGTGCGTGTCCAACCAGTCTTAGGACTGACGACCTTATGATGATGAGACTTTTTTGTTTTGATGGTCAGGACTGTCCTAATAATGAGTATTGTTGAATTGCTCACTTAAGTACACCTACTTTAATATCCTTTGGGAATATAACTTTCTTCACAATTCTATGTCAGTTTTGATACCGAAATTCATCCAGAATTTATTATAATTCGCGTATATATACCTATAGAGTAGGCTGTATTTTCGAAAATCGCGAAAGGAAAACATTAATCTTTCGTTCGTGCTGTAATTAGGGGAGCGAATCCAAGTAGATAATTTTAAAATCAAGTTAATGTAATTAGTGTCCTGTAATATGAGTTTCCAAGTTTTGTTTACAAACAATCCCTGTCAGAAAGCGAACAGCTTGTTGCTTCTCTATTCGCAAAACTTTGGTGAAGTAATTAGAAGACAGGAAATTGGTATACAGATCACCTAACTGCTTTTCCCAACTTTATCATGAACTGAATAAAATGAGAGCCTTTTGCCCGAACTTTATATGTTACTTTTCGCTTGAAATGAATTATAATTCGGCCAGATAACTTCAAAGCAAAATTTTACGTACTACTCATGCCACAGTTCTGGTACTGACACAGTTCTTTATTTATATTATTTAGAAAGTCGGTAAACAGAGTGGCTCACTGTTTCTAATTAAAGGCGTTGCAAGTTAATTTCTTAAGCAATTAGGCGTAATGATTTTATTAAGTAATCGTTACGTACTTGAGGATAATCTCCATCTTTCGTTTGGTAATCAAACACATAGAAAAACGTTTTGGGACCTTCTTGTTCTTGTCCTGGTTGTGGTGGTTTGGCACTCAGGAGATCCCCCGTCTGCACCAAGGGAGCAACGAATTGTGCATCGCTTAGAGCAGCAACCGCAGCATCTCTTGTGTTTATAGGATGCTGAACCGTCCTTTCCCAGTCCGTATACTCATTTACCACAGTAAAAAATATTTCACTAAGATGGTATGTGTACGCGTTTCTTATATAAGTCCTTATGATCCTGTCCCGTCTTTCGCCCTCGAAGCCCGCTTGGATATCGGACGAGGAAAAGCGCCAGAGGGCTTCACTTGTCACCACACCGAAAAGAAGATCATAAGGATTATTACCCTTTGGTGTAAATGAAGTGTCACTTCGTTTCATGTTCAAATTAACTGCGCCACTCGTGTAACTACTTTGAACGTCACTTGATCGAAAGAATGTGAGCAGCTCTTTGGAGAAATCGTGCTTAATTACTACACCGTCCACACTTGGTCCGAAAGCACTTAAATATGCTGGCGGCTGGATATCGGCACTTAGAAGACGTTCCAAAGAAACTTCTCTCAGGCAGTCTACAATTATCTCGTGATCCACGTCGATCTTTTCGGGAATTGTACAGTTGACTTCTTTAGCGAGTTTCACTGCAAACATCACCGGATTTTCTACGATTGCCCATGAGGACAAAGCCGAGCCTGAGAGGAGAATAGATCTGTGGAAAAGACCTGGCATCACGGTGGGTGATATCATGAGGAAGTTGATGCAGGCAGCACCCGAACCATGTCCTGCTAGGGTTACGTTTTTGGGATCTCCTCCAAAAAGCGCGATATTTTGTTGGATCCAGTGAAGAGCAGCAATTTGATCCATTAGTCCGTAATTGGCTACTCGCGCTTTTGTGTTCGGAACAGGGTTTGCATTAAGGAATCCTGAAAGAAACAATGTAACTGATAATTGACTACCTTCAAGTATGCTCATTATAAAATGAATCAAGGTGTTTCTGATTTAATCATGAAAATGATGTTCATAACCTGTCACTTTATATATTCCACTGAATGTCAAAATTGTAAGTAGGTAAAACAAAAAAAAATACACAGCTGTTGACTACAATTTCGAAGAAGGTGNAATCTTTTGCCCTTGCACATCTATCCCTACAGTTGTACTGTCTTTAATGATGTTGATGGCGTTTTCGATGTTTAGATTAAAAAGTAGCGGTGACAGTGTGCATCCCTGTCTGACTCCCTTCCTAATATTTACTTCTCTACGTTGCGTCCCTAGCTCTATAACTGCCTGTTGGTCTTTATACAAACTAAGGATCACTCTTCTATCTTTGTAACTTAACCCTACATTTTTACTAAATATTACCATGAATGTTTACCTGTCAGTGGTGTTCATGGTGAAAGGTGGATAAACACGTTAGAGCCTTTGAAAATTCTATAAGTACAACGTTTTGTTGCCTTTATTTCAATTTTTTCAAGTTTGGATGTTTCCACCCTATAGTAATGCTGGTGGGCGGGCAATCCTTCTGAGTCACATTTTCGTGCAAAGCCGGAGGATAAGGCGGAAGACTTTTTGCAGTCACCTTTTAGAAATCGTTGGAATGGATAAGAGGTGATTGAAAAGCGAAAGATACGAGACAGGCGAAACGGAGGCGGAAGAGAATTTAAAGATTATAAGTGGAATGCCCTATACGTAGAAATGTAAAATAAAATGGGTCACATGCGTTTCACGTAAAATTCCCTAACTTTTCTTTTGTGGAAATTTAGAAAAATGAATGAGCGTCAAGACTTTAAAGTGATGTTGAACGGACGAACGTGACCATATTATAAGGGTTCCTAATGGATATGTTCAAAGCACTAATAAAAAGAGGAAATCTGGAGAGTGTGCTCTTTCACCATTTCCTATTGTATTTATTATATTTTATCAGGTTTTTCCGGTTGATTTAAGAGTTTAGTTCTTTAGATAAAGAAGTCATAAGGAACTAATTGGAACCACTTTTCGTTAAGGTCGTGAGGAATCGTCCACTGTCTTTATTTTTTTATGAACGTCCTTCAATCGCTTCAACTGACGAGAGGATATTTTTAGACTGCTAAATGTCGACAAGAAGTGGGCTTAATTCTAACTTCCAGAGGCAACGTTAATTAAAAAGTTTCCTCGAAAATCTTCGTGATGCCGCTGACTGTGACCCGCAGTGAGATTTTAATTGTCTGAGAGTGAAGTTTGCGAGTTGAAATAAATGCAATTATATGGAACGAATAAGTAAAAATAGACTTCTTTTTTTTATTAATTTCTCCGCTGTGAGCACTGTTTGTCAAACAAAAAGGATCTTCTATTTAGGATGTGCCAAGTTTTTAATCGGACTAGGATCCTTCACTCAATTAACCAGACAACTCATCTCAAGCCACGAACAAAATTTTAGATTTTGTCTTTGTGGAAATACAAACTACAAATATATTTTATATAACTTCCTGTATCATCATCATAATAAGTTCGTCAGTCCTAAGACTGGTTGGACATGCACCTTCAGGTTTTCCTAGCCTGAGCTAATCTTCGCATTTCCCTAAAACTAGAACATCCCACATCCTTAACTATTTGTGAACAGTAATCTAATCTATGTCTATCTCTACTCTTCCTAACTCCTGTTTCTGCCTCTAATATATGTTTCTGACTAGATCTTCATGCCCGAGAAGATGTCCTACTAACCTATCTGGCCTATTTCTTATTGACTTCCATAGAGTCTTCTGTTCTCTTATTCTTTATAATATCAGTTCATTTCTAACCTTCTCTAACCACGGTATCCTCAACATTCGCTTGTAACACTACATTTCGAACGCTTCTAGCCTTTTTTCTTTTCTGCAGCGCCCACCGTCCATGTTTCGCACCCGTACAGCGCCGCGCTCTAAACATACACTTTTAATTTTTTTTTTTCGAATTTTTAAATTAATCATTCACGAGCATAGAAGTGACTTCTTTTTATTGAAGGCGACTCGACCCTGCGCTATCCTTTGCTTTACATGCAGCAAATTTTGAATGGATTCTACATTTTTTTTAAATTTATGGGATAATTGTGTAATCGTTAAAGTAAAGAATATTGCCCATTATCCGACTACGGATGACGTGTAAGTACAAAATCATATTATCCATAAATTTACCAAGAAATCGTTCCATTTAGTGGCGAGTAACTCGAACAAGCATTATCCGCATATGTTACGCGATACGGCGCCACGTCGTTCCAAGAGTCAGCGCTGCACGTTTGCAAATAATGTAAAGGGAATTTGCGGACGGCCCTCTAGATTTGCATCAGCTGCAAATTAAGCCCCGACTAACTTTTGGAAGCGGCCGGCAAATTTAAAAAAGTTGAACAAAAAAAAAAAAAAAGGAAGAAAAGTGCAATACCAATTGTTTCGACCGTTGTTCAGAACAATAAACGAGCAAAAAGAGAAAGAGTTGGTACGCGACCGGGCTGCATACTAATTGGACGCTCATTTGTGTTCATACATTACCTACGTGTTATGTAGCAAGGGGCTGCCGTAATTTTTTGGGCCAATGAGCATCCATCTTTGTATAGGCACGGCCACGTACGTGTGTGCCGGCTTTCACGATTATTAAAAACTTTTCTGATAGAAGAACCATTACTCATAATGATTAAATAGCCGATACACGTAGGCTAGCCGACGCCGGCGCCGGAGCCACATTCAATTTCGCTTATCGCGGAGAATTTCAAATTCAACTGATCATTTCAAACAAAAATGCATCGCTCGATGCTCTTTGTCCAAATGAATAGCGAATTAACGAAATTGCCAAAAATTATGGATCAACAATGAACTTTATGTAATTCTACGAGGTCGTTGGCGCTCGTTATTGCATTGTTTCCATCAGCGAGACTGTTATTACACACGCAAAAGTACGAATGTATTTGTATCATTGTTGTATATCTTTATATATCCATTCTTGATGATGGTCGCACTTTTTCATGACTTTGATTTGTGAAAAAATATGCACGAAATAAACAATGTGCACTACTCAAAGCTGATGGCAATGCTCCATAATCTAACAAAGTGTAAATCACTTATCTAAGAAAGAAAGAAACATACAAATCAGCCAAAATTTTCTATTTGAAATCATTATGCCACAATGATGCCATATGACTGACATCAGACAACCTGGCAATCATGCCGGTGATAGCGAATACCAAATACACTTATTANAGGGTAGGTTAGGTTAGGTTATCGGGTTTTGTTCAAGTGATCACCCTCTTTCGATCCCCCACCTCCACCCGCTTGAAAATATTTTTTTTATTGAATTTTATTTGAATTATAGTGTACGAAAATTGTCAAAATAATCAACTTTCAACCCCCATAACTTTTTATGGGGATGAGACCGCCGCAAATTTTTATGGTGTTTTACTCAGGTGACCACCCTCTTTCGATCCCCCCAAACCCCACACCCGAAGGGGGGAAGGGGCCATCACCTAACACCCACAACTTTTTATGGGGGTGAGACCGCCACGAACTTTTTATGGTACAGTGGTGGGGGAGACCTCCTCTTTCGATCCATCATCTAGACATTTACCATGTCGTATTATTAGACGAAGTAGCTGCACCGACTTTCATTACATACATATCTCCGCCATAACTTTAGCCAATTTGCATACTAGCACGTTAACTGATTTATGTTATTTGTATTTGTTTGGCAAACCCAAAAAGTTCCACGAGCAACAAATTGATCTTTCTTTTTAATATTCTTCATGTACAGAGCAAAACCTAACGTTTCCACTAAGATTAATGGCGTCGTATAGTCGTCTTATGGAGGTATTTTAATAAATTCGGAACCAACTTTTTAAATTCTTTCCGGCACATCCGTTCGTCATCTCCACTAAATGGATTTTAATCTTCCGTTTGCTGAGAAGTTTTTAATTGAGAGAAAGAAAGCAAAACGGATAGATGGCTGGTCATCATCGTGAACAGTAGGTAGTAAGGCAAAATTCAGCTTCACCAAGTTTGTCACGAAGTGTGCAGATGTTACCACTTTTCGGTCGCTATATATACGACTCTTGCATGACGCCACGTAATCCAGGCACGATTCCTGCAGGATATATTCTGAGTTCGACGGTTTTATCATGCTGTCAAATAAGATCATTTCTCTATTGTTTATAACGTGGTCGCACGGAATTTAAAAAACCTTATCTGATGCTTACCAATAAATGGGTCGATTTTAGCCACAACGTTTCCAATATTCACCCAGTGAAGCCAAAGCCATTGAGAAAACTAATAGTCTAAGTATTTACGTACGTGCTCTTTTAGTCGAAGCGCTGAACTTTGTCTTGCTTATACGATCGCCACCGCTTTAAAAGTTGAATTTCGATTCTAAACTGTACTTAAGAATTCCTCAACGAGATCAACTATGAATGCTCTATACGTACTTTCTTAGTGAGATGTACTAAACTGACATGAAACTTTTGGCATTATTGTGAGCTTCCTTGTTATTACGTATTATAATATTTTTCGATTGAACAATAATAGGTATAACTAATATACGTGAAAGGCAAATTAATAATAAGTATTTCGTTATTATAAAGAGCGAATGTAAATATAGGAGACGAAATATTAAAAGAAGTGGCTGATTTTAAGTACCTAGGTAGACAGATAAGTCAGGACGGAACAAGCAGTAGGGATATAAAACAGAAGATAGTGCAAGGTTGAGTCGCCTTCAATAAAAAGAAGCCAATTCTTTGCTCGCGAACGATTAATTAAGAAATTAAAAAAAGATTGTTGAAGGTGTATGCTTGGAGAGCGGCGCTGTACGGGTGCGAAACATGGACGGTGGAAAAGGAAAGGTTAAGAGATACCGCGGATAGAGGAGGTTAGAAATGAAGAGGTATTAGAAAGAATAGGAGAACTTCTATGGAAGTCAATATGAAATAGGCAAAATAGGTTGGTAGGAAACCTTGTTAGGCATGAAGGTCTAATCAGAAACATATTAGAGGCAAAAACAGGAGTTAAGAGGAGTGGAGATAGACCTAGATTAGATTACATATTACTGTTCACAAGTAGTTAAGGATGTGGGATGTTTTAGTTTTAGGAAAATGCGAAGATTAGCTCAGGATAAGAAGGAGCGGAGGTGCGTGTCCAACCAGTCTTAGGACTGACGACCTTATGATGATGAGACTTTTTTGTTTTGATGGTCAGGACTGTCCTAATAATGAGTATTGTTGAATTGCTCACTTAAGTACACCTACTTTAATATCCTTTGGGAATATAACTTTCTTCACAATTCTATGTCAGTTTTGATACCGAAATTCATCCAGAATTTATTATAATTCGCGTATATATACCTATAGAGTAGGCTGTATTTTCGAAAATCGCGAAAGGAAAACATTAATCTTTCGTTCGTGCTGTAATTAGGGGAGCGAATCCAAGTAGATAATTTTAAAATCAAGTTAATGTAATTAGTGTCCTGTAATATGAGTTTCCAAGTTTTGTTTACAAACAATCCCTGTCAGAAAGCGAACAGCTTGTTGCTTCTCTATTCGCAAAACTTTGGTGAAGTAATTAGAAGACAGGAAATTGGTATACAGATCACCTAACTGCTTTTCCCAACTTTATCATGAACTGAATAAAATGAGAGCCTTTTGCCCGAACTTTATATGTTACTTTTCGCTTGAAATGAATTATAATTCGGCCAGATAACTTCAAAGCAAAATTTTACGTACTACTCATGCCACAGTTCTGGTACTGACACAGTTCTTTATTTATATTATTTAGAAAGTCGGTAAACAGAGTGGCTCACTGTTTCTAATTAAAGGCGTTGCAAGTTAATTTCTTAAGCAATTAGGCGTAATGATTTTATTAAGTAATCGTTACGTACTTGAGGATAATCTCCATCTTTCGTTTGGTAATCAAACACATAGAAAAACGTTTTGGGACCTTCTTGTTCTTGTCCTGGTTGTGGTGGTTTGGCACTCAGGAGATCCCCCGTCTGCACCAAGGGAGCAACGAATTGTGCATCGCTTAGAGCAGCAACCGCAGCATCTCTTGTGTTTATAGGATGCTGAACCGTCCTTTCCCAGTCCGTATACTCATTTACCACAGTAAAAAATATTTCACTAAGATGGTATGTGTACGCGTTTCTTATATAAGTCCTTATGATCCTGTCCCGTCTTTCGCCCTCGAAGCCCGCTTGGATATCGGACGAGGAAAAGCGCCAGAGGGCTTCACTTGTCACCACACCGAAAAGAAGATCATAAGGATTATTACCCTTTGGTGTAAATGAAGTGTCACTTCGTTTCATGTTCAAATTAACTGCGCCACTCGTGTAACTACTTTGAACGTCACTTGATCGAAAGAATGTGAGCAGCTCTTTGGAGAAATCGTGCTTAATTACTACACCGTCCACACTTGGTCCGAAAGCACTTAAATATGCTGGCGGCTGGATATCGGCACTTAGAAGACGTTCCAAAGAAACTTCTCTCAGGCAGTCTACAATTATCTCGTGATCCACGTCGATCTTTTCGGGAATTGTACAGTTGACTTCTTTAGCGAGTTTCACTGCAAACATCACCGGATTTTCTACGATTGCCCATGAGGACAAAGCCGAGCCTGAGAGGAGAATAGATCTGTGGAAAAGACCTGGCATCACGGTGGGTGATATCATGAGGAAGTTGATGCAGGCAGCACCCGAACCATGTCCTGCTAGGGTTACGTTTTTGGGATCTCCTCCAAAAAGCGCGATATTTTGTTGGATCCAGTGAAGAGCAGCAATTTGATCCATTAGTCCGTAATTGGCTACTCGCGCTTTTGTGTTCGGAACAGGGTTTGCATTAAGGAATCCTGAAAGAAACAATGTAACTGATAATTGACTACCTTCAAGTATGCTCATTATAAAATGAATCAAGGTGTTTCTGATTTAATCATGAAAATGATGTTCATAACCTGTCACTTTATATATTCCACTGAATGTCAAAATTGTAAGTAGGTAAAACAAAAAAAAATACACAGCTGTTGACTACAATTTCGAAGAAGGTGTTTCTTCCTTATTACAATCAGTAAAAGAGGTTTTAGAAATGACTGACAAATATCAGATCTATCAGTCAGAAACAGCTGGAGAGGATGAAGAAAATTGCTGGTCCACTTTTCAAATAGACAAACCTCTAGAAGAAACTGTAGCTAATAAATTGAGTAACTTGAGAAAAGCTTTGACAAAAAAGATTCAAGAGCACAAGGATTACATACAAATCCACCAGGGCACCCTTGGACATCACGAGAAGCTACTCAGGGAAATTGTACAGGCTGAGAGCGATTTTCAAAGGAATCGTACTGTGCACTTCAGGGATAAATGCTTCTTACCACTGAGTGGAATATCTTTAGAAAATTTACCGTCACGGGAAAATAGGAATTACATACAACCGGAGAAACCACCAAACGAGTAATGATGTATTTTAAATTAATATCTCACCTTCTTTAATAGATGAAAAATATTGAGCTATTTCAGGATTAAATACAATCTTTTAACAGCCATCGATAATTTTTTATTGTGTATTTAGTAGATACGTTATTTTTTTTACTCACCCAAAATTCCCAGTCTGTAATTCATTGTTACTACGACAAGTTCTGCATACGACGCCAAAACACTACCGTCGTATGGATTTCCGGAGTTCCACTCAAACGATTCTCCATGAATATAAACGATAACAGGGTATTGGTGTTCCATATCAACTGAAAAGGAATAAAAATCAGCAAATTGTACTTATCCACAACGATAGAAGATAGTGCGTTCAGGTCGAGTTGGTTTTGTTGATGGAGAACTACAAATTATGGTATTGATATTTTGTTTTATATTTACTTTTGAAGTAAAGCTTCTATATCGATAGTAGCAAGGAAATTTACTAGGGTATAAAACCATAAAGTCTAACGTCACGCGTCACGTCATGAGCTAAGTGTGATCCCTGTTGTATATGTCCAAAAGGAATCATTTTAACAGGCTTCAGAAGTTAACCTAATAGTAACAACCTCTAATCCGAAAATTGCCATTTCAACAAATTGTCAGTAGATCGCTCCTACGCTTTATTGTATATGTATTGCATATGCGTTTGTGTTTCTTTTTAATTGTAATTCCTCTCTGCAGTTTTTTATGGTGCAAGCGTAAAAGTTTTTAACAAAACTAAACCAATATTTCGCATTCGTCCGCTCGAAATAAAATTGTATCTGTCTGATGTTTAGTAATTAGCTAAAGCAATAGTTTAAGCCAATTTTTTATATAAATCACTTACACGTGTACATTATAACACGCTCGCCCCTTTTTATTTACGCATAAAAGCATTATTCGTTACATACAAAGCTGAAAATTCCCGATTCTAAATACAAAACCAATAAATTACGTAATGATCCATAGTCAAGTAGCTAAATGAATTAATTGTATTTCATCCTCAGCAAAACCTATTTGATTCAGCATTACCTTCTATTAAAGACATTAAAATCGGATATTATTTGTTATTGCGCTCCACTGGTCAATGAAAATCCGAGCTTGTAAACAAACTTTATACTTATTGAACTTCCCTGCCGACCAGAGGATTGGTTGGAAAATTTCAGTAGCGTTTGCTAATCTTCCTCTCCGTCAATATCGAAAGGTTTGCACAAAATTTAATGAACGGTTTTACATAAAACTACTTGCGGGTACTAAACTAAATTCCATCACAACTTCTCATGAAATATTAAACAATTGAAACGAGCGGATAAAAAAACTCATCGATGCCAAGAAGAAATGTAAATAATTTTTTTGTATAAAGGTTGAATTTTTATAACATGGAATGTCGAATTTAATGTTTAGTTTGGAATTAATTCGTTGCAACGTTTATGTATGTGTTTGTTGAGTGAAAAACGAAAATATATTTTACCCTATATGGAGTCCCTAGACAAAAATTTTCAGTCTCTCAGAGTCTTTCAGCGTCTCTGAGAGCGTGTCTCACAGTCGTTCACAGTCTGTTATTGCTTAGGTGTTTTTATGGATCTCTCACAGTCTCTGTATGAGAGACTCGAACGATAAAATTGTTAATTCGGAGTTTCGAGTCTCTCACAGAGAGATTGAATGAATAAAACTGAAAAATTGAGGGACTCGAGTCTCTCGTAGAAAGACCGGGATCTCTGAAATATGTTGAACTTAGAAACTTTTAACCATATCTATCGAGACACCACTTATTGAGAGATTCGAGTCTCTTGTTCAGAGATTCGAGTCTCTCGTTCAGAGATTCGAGTCTCTGGTTCAGAAACTGGATACGAAATGAGGATCTCTCTGTGAGCGACTAGAGTCTCTCGTTCAGAGACGCAAAACAGTCTTTTTGACAGTCTCTCTCAGCGACACCAGAGAGACTCGACGAGAAACGGAGACCCACGTCTCACTTTCAGAGACTCTGAGAGACTGAACATTTTTATTTCGGGTACATAATTCACAAAAACATACTCTGTGTAACGCGAAAACGAATTTTAACCATGTCTATCGAGACACCACTTATCGAGAGATTCGAGTCTCTCGTTCAGACACTGGATACGAAATGAGGATCTCTCTCGACTCGAGTCTCTCGTTCAGAGGCGCCAAACAGTTTGTTTCACAGTCTCTCGACAGTCTCTCTCAGCGACACCAGAGAGACTCGACGAGAGACGGAGACTCGAGTCTCGCTTTCACAGACTCTGAGAGACTGAACATTTTTATCTCGGGGTGCGATAGTTCAAATAGAAGTTCTAAATAACTGCGTTAGTTGCCCAGAGTGGAGAACTACTCCTTGTATACTTTTATGGTTAAGTTAAATATCATGACAATGGGGTGAATGTGTTGTTTTGTGTTTAGATATTTGTTTCATTTGTTTTCGAAAGTAAACGGCCTTTCAGCGCTGCTGCGTATGCAAATCTAAAAGGAAGCAAAAGTTTTTCAACAAATCTCGTCGGAAACGTATAAATTTGAAGCAGTCGCTAAGGTTCTCTTAGTGTTGGATAAACACCGCCACCACCGGTACCATCACCTCGGGTATCTTATCTACGGAAAGTTTTTAACTGCAGTTTGCACAGGCTAAACTTTACTTCGTCCCTTGTTGGTTTCTGAAGAATTAACATTACCATTACTTTATCTTGAGGAAATGTCCTGTCGTGGAAACTTTGCCCCGAACTGGGAAAGACATTTTGTCAGTGCTTCTTCTCTTCAAACGCTTTCCCCGCACTTACTTAAAATGAAAGGGCTTCCTTCCGTTTATGTTAACTGCTCGAAAATTTTTGCGCCTCTTTTGTGAATTGAATGCGTCCTTGATTTACGAAATAATGAATGGTTGTAGAAAAAGGAAAACAGAGTTTGATACGTCTAAAGGGAGCATTTTAACAATTAAGGGAATAAAAGTATACGTGGGATAATGGGATTTTCGTAGTATTCAATCGTATTTACAGAAAAAGGTCACTCTAATGCCTCGGAGGTAGCCTACCCAGATTATTACAGAAAGACTAAAAAATTCATGTAAGTATGATGTTTGTGAGAAATATTGAAATTATATCAAAATGAGCTTAATATTATATCAGCATGCTCGCAAGTTAGTAAAAATCGAATCCTTTTAAAAATTAAGGAAAAGTTTTCAATTATTGGTCAACTTTAACCCTTTCTGATGGAAAAATTAGACATAAAACGGGAAAGCGCCCCATTGAAGAACAACCGAGGTACACCCCCTCTATACATCTCTACATTTCTATGAACAAGTTTATATTAGAATGATTTTTCTTATTTCCAGCAATCGTAAAACACATCAATTTTTTTTCGTTATTCGAAAAGTTCGACATTTGAGTATTCCTTAGGCATTTGTTTACCCTCTAAACATCTGAGACCTTAGTAGGTACGCTCTTTGTATCTATAGGTAAATTACGTAGTTTGCTGATATTGCTACCCGTGTTCTGATTGTTTATATCTCATATAACGGTTTAATTTGATGGCTTACGCTTTTCACGTTATTAGTAAAGTCTATTAACCCGAGAGGAAATCATTAAAGTACTTTCTAGAGCGTGCTGTAGGTTCAACGTGCGCCCTTTCCAATAGCATTCCTATTAAAATATGAAATTTGATTGGTTGAGAAGCGTGCGTCTCGGATTATTATTTGAAAGTTCCTTTCAAAGAACCGTCCCAACAGTAGTTAACGATAATAATAAATTTCCAAGTAATGGGAACGGGTTTCGCATGTTGAGTGTGATTTCGAGAGGTAACTATAGATGTTGATAGGTGAGACTTCGTGTAATCTGCAAATGGAGAAACTTACGACTTGTTGAAATACCTAGGCGACGTTTACTGTTCATGGGTTTTAATATCCTGTCAGCATTGAATTATACGACTAGAGCGAAGATGTATGTGAAACCTGTACGAAGCCAAATAGGATATAGATCAAGATTTTTAGTAGTTTCTCCGGTCTTATCGCTGCGCTCCAGGCTCCTTCTTAAAGACGTTACTAAAATTGTAAGTTGCTGTTTACAGCATTCAAGGAAATTACGAGCACCGAGTACTTGCTAACAGCTCTGTTAATACATATACCTATGAGTACCTACATTCCACTGCAAATGATTGTTAAACCTTCCACCTTCATGCACTCAAACAAATAGAAGCAAACGTAAACATAAAGAGAAGATGGAAGATTCTTCTATTAAATTATAGCTTCTTGTCGATTATTTCGTCTTAAGAAAATTGTGTAAAACGATAACGTAGTAGAAAATTCCGAATCCTCGGAAATGATAAGCAAGAACATATTTTAGATATAATGTTTAACTATTTGTATCTAATAGTGAAATCGAATGTTAGTGCATCGAAATTTTTTGGTACTGCGTTAGCGTCTGATTTTATGTGACTGCAACAGCGTATAAATCTCAGCCTCGATCCATCGCATTGTCGTCGTCGGACAGAGCAGCTCTTTGCGTCACCCCTCGTCCCATGTTGCGCAGCTATCTGTCCCAGTCCTGTCGCTGCGGAAACGGTCGGAAGAATTATTAGAATTTCGAATGAAATATTACGGGGGCCTTTTTTCGCGACTTGGAATAAATTTTGCCCGCATCGGATGTTTGTCAAGGAGGAAACGACTCTCTTTTGGACGTCCAACTTAACACTCCACTTCCGGATCGTATTGGATCCAAATGTCCATCGGTTGACCAGTGTGATTATTATCGGTAGTGGGTTGCGATTTTTAATTATTTTTAATAAAGTGAAAATCTAAGATATTTATATAATTTTTAGCAGGTATCTGGTTATTATATAAGGTTATTTAAAAATATTCATATTATGGATAGGTTTGTTTTTGAAACTACTGAAATTAAGATTATTCTTTAGCTATGAGAGATGCAGTATTTACTACTATGTTCCAGCGGAGTTTCTATTTCAAATGTTTGTTGAGGGTAAAGTAAAGAAGGTAAATGACTAAAATAAAATAACGAACATAAGACATAAGAGGTGAATACATAACATATAACCAACCAACTCTTTCTTTATGTTGTACTGCTAATCGAACATCTCTAACGGTTACCACTAGTAATACCGATGGCGAAAACAATGTACTACTATGGAACCCTTTCCGCTTGACTAGATCATAATCTATTTTCACTTTTTCTGTTAATATTATGCCTACCTACATGACATTTTATAGACTAGTGCAATAATTATTAAATTTCATTCACAGAAAGTCTCTTAGTAACTAAAAGACCTTGTATTTGGAAGTTTTAGAATTAGTACACATACGAATTTAATTCCTTTGACCTAAGGACTTCAAATTACGAGAACATTATATTGCACACGTAGGTATGTGAATATTTTAATTGTAGTCGAATACTTGGTTGGATATCACTTAAAACAGCAATTTCCTTTGACTCCTCTAAACAATTCCGAGAATCCTTGAGTAAAGTTGACTAAAGCATCCTAATGCTTAGCTTAAACCAATTTTATTGCACTAATTGGAAGTAAATGGAAACGCAGAGATATTGCACGCTTTGCAACTTTAGTTAATTAAGTTTTCAAGCATTGTGTATGTTTCGTGTACCTTGCTTCTGTAAGAAATTAATCAAACGAGTGTCTTCTTCATTCGTTAAGATTTACTGCATCCTTAGTTACACTGAAACAAGCCTGAAAGCGTTACAACGCGATGAAAATTAATATTTATCCTTAAGAAAGATGATCTACAGGTAACTTATTCATTAATTTCCCTTTAAAATTAACAATGTATTTAAGCAGATTTTTGCTTCACATTTCACATTCTAAAGTTCGTTAACGATCATGCGGTCCGTATTTCGTTTGCTTTATGATGCATGCGCCTAACATTTTCCCAACAATATTCCTCCCTAATTCCAGCAAAATTTCAGATGGACGTTAACATATTACGCGCTGAAAACTTTTCATCAGAAATTCTCTCTTTTCGTTGGCATGACGAGAGCTTCGAATTCGTTTTTGTTTGAAGGTCCATGATCGTGGGGGGAGGGTAGAAGCTGTCAGTTGTTTCAGGACAATTACAAATTTTCTCATTCAAAACAATAAAACCGCTGCTTCTATACACATTCGGTAACGTGCTATATATTGTCATTCTGTACTTTTGTACAATTTGTGCTCCAGATGCTACAAAATAGCAACACCATTTAATCAAAACCGCTAGTTTCCTTAAATATTATTTCATTTCACAATCTCGATGTATACATAACTACCATAGTATTAATGTATGCATGGAATTCTGCATGGAAAAACTAGTTTTATGTGTTTCACTAAAAAATTTCACTAGTTTTATTAACACTGAAAATGTTTATGTTCGGAACGAACTGCTAAACATGACAGAAGGTCTGCAATTAAGCAGAGGACACTGCAATACTAAAGTATTATGACTTTAATTGTATCAATTTAATTTTGGTTCATCACTGTGGGACCCCTTACAACCATGGGCGCCATGGGGTGCTACCAGGGTTGCCAAATTGGACGTTTGTCCTCAATTTGAGCGATTTTAGAACATGTCTTCCGCGCAAAAATTTTTATTGGGCGATTTTCCACAATTTGGGCGAGTTTCAAATTAGTTCTAAAATTATTTATATGCATGTATTTTTGTCTCAATTTTATTTTCTTCTGTTTTGTTTTTAAATATTTGACATTTATGATGTGATGATGTTGGTTTCGCGGTTGTAGTCATATTTAAATAATTGAGCTTATCAACCGAAAGTAGGTGCATAACAACCATCTAGTGAACAAAATATGCACATATTTTACTTTGTCAATAATCGACGTCTTGACGTTCAAATGTTCCTTTGGCTTAGGTACTGATTCTCTGATTTAGTTTACTGTGTTGTTGAAATTACCTTATAAAAAATAATTGTATTATATTCAATGGCCGTTAATCACTAATAAAAAATTAATACATTTGGTTATTGACGTATTTTAAAAAATTATAATGAATTATCATTTCCCGAGATAAAAACGTTCAGTCTCTCAGAGTCTTTGAAAGCGAGACTCGAGCCTCCGTCTCTCATCGAGTCTCTCTGGTGTCGCTGAGAGAGACTGTCAAAAAGACTGTTTAACGTTTCTGAACGAGGGACTAGAGAAATCCTCATTTCGTATCCAGTCTTTGAACATGAGACGAATCTCTGAACGACAGACTCGAATCTCTCACTAACTTGTTTTCGTAAGGAGTTGCATTCAGAGATCACAACAGGATTTCAGTAAACTTCAGGAAAAGAAGATATTAAATCAATTTCTTTTGTAGACAATGTTTTCTTAAGGAACATAAATTTTAATAGGACCGGCCCCAGATAAAAGTGTTCAGTCTCTCAGAGTCTCTGAAAGCGAGACTCGAGTCTCCGTCTCTCATCGAGTCTCTCTGTCAAAAAAAAAACTGTTTAGCGTCTCTGAATGAGAGGCTCGAGTCGCTCATAGAGAGATC